>NC_037670.1:172334266-172508782 GCF_003255815.1 Theropithecus gelada | reverse complement strand
CCTTCCTTCCTTCCTTCCTTCCTTCCTTCCTTCCTTCCTTCCTTCCTCCTTCCCTCCCTCCCTCTCTCCCTTCTTCCATCTCTATCCTTCCCCTCCCACCCTCCCCTCTCCTCTCTTCTCTTCTTCTCGCTCTGTCGCCCAGGCTAGAGTGCAGTGGCGCTATCTCAGCTCACTGCAACCTCCGCTCCCCAGGTTCAAACTATTCTCCTGCCTCAGCCTCCTGAGTAGCTGGGATTACAGGTACCTGCCACCACACCCTGCAGCTTGAGGCTGTGATATGTGAGTATGTGAGTATGTGAGTATGTGATATGTGAGTATGTGATAAAAAGCAATTGCGTACCACATACTTAAAATAGATAGTATGCTATCATATGTTATGATTGAGAATGAGTAACAAGAAGCCAGTGGATCAGAACATGTGGAAATTTATCTTTTAAAAGTTAAGCCCAACAGCAAGGGACTGTGGGTTAAATGGAACGCTTGGCAGTTGAGGCACTGTATTTCACAATCTTTCAAAATCTGTGCTCCCATTTGTTGACATAGTAATCTAATTATGCCCCATGTAGGAGGCTAATGGTAATATCAAACCTCAGAAGATCCCAGATAAACATCCGACCAGCCAATAGGACATTTCCATGCTTTATATTCTGTAGGTTATATTACCAAAACAATAGCTATTTTGGGGTTTTCTTTCTAAACACAAAATTACAATTTTTCAAACTACACATGCCCTTTTGGAGATTCTGATATGGTCCTTGCTCTCAGTTGAAGAAAAATATATTGTTATGGAATCTTAAGAAAAATGACATGAAAATGTGTTCTTAAAATATTTTTACATAAAAAAGTAGGTTACAAAACAGTATGTGCCATATGATCTCATTTTTGTAAAAAAAGTATATATAAATGCATAGAAAAATGTTTAGAAATATACACACCAAAATGATAATTTAAATATATTAGAATATGGGATTATAGCTGAATTTTTGTTTTGTCCTTTTTGCTGCTCTGAATTTTTAAATCATTCAACAATAAACAATACTTGTATAATTTTAAAGTTACAATCTGATAATTTCCACTTTCTCTGGCAAAGATTGGTGACTTTATAAGCAACTCTATTCTGTAACAACTATTTAATCAGAAAGATCAGTTTATCAAAATGTGGAGAATAAGATTTTACTTAAATGCAGAAAATTAGAGGGCATTTAAAACTAGATTGAAATATTCCTCCTTATTTCTTACCTGTTTTTAGAAACTTGAGAAGATGTTTTTTAAAAAGAGAGTGGTCAAACTTTACCATAACATAATTTTGAACAAGATGTAAGTTCTTTTTTCCTGTTAAAAATGGCTAAAAACAAGGGCATGCTATTTTTCAAAGTAAAATCCTCACAGGTCTGAAGTGCCAGCATGTTCTGATGTTTAAACTAATGTATACAGGAACCAGAATGCAGGATGAGCATAATTCAGTGTTATAATTACACTTGACAGATATACACTGCTTCTATTATTCATTGGCTCTGGTTGCACTTACCCAGAAAGACTCTGTAGAATACTAAATATCAACCACTCTTCATAAAAAGTCATTTGGCATTCGCATCAGTTCTCATCAGAGGAATCAAACTCAGAGATGCAGAAAACCAAATTTGATCATTTTAACACTATCCGCAAAGGCAAGCAAAATGAGTAATTTCCGACAAGGCCTGAGGTCCAGCCAGCTTTCATTTGTCAAGCTCTTAACAGATAGGCAGTGGGTTATTTCTCTAGAGAGAGGTATCTTTGAAGTGCTCCTTGGGCTTTGGCTTTACTCCTTTCAATTGCTTCCATGTTGCATGGTCTTCCTCCCCCACCTGCATTTGCCTATGCTATTTTCTCTCTAGAAAAATGCCCTTATTTCATTTTTGCTTGTCATCCTTCAATGCAAATCGAATGTTGCATCTCCTGGAAACCCACCTTGGTGTCTTTAAAGTTTACTCCTTTTTGGTGTCATAGTACTTGTGAGACAGACCCCTAATTGTTCACGGAAAGTTTCTTTCCCCTTTTCATCATCACCCCTGCAAAGCTGCTATCCAGCCAGTAGCTGCCTTCCCGGTCCCTGTGCATCCAGGTGGAGACATGTGACTAGCTCTTACCAAAGGGAGGAGGGCAGAGGAACGTGTTCACTCTGGTTCAGCATGGTCAAGAAGACAGAATGCTTCTCCATCCTCCCTTTCTCTCTTTGCCAACTAGACTTCCCGGGCTCTAGAAGATGGTGAAACCACAGAGAAAAGGAGTCTGAATCTCTAAATCACTGTGTGGAAGGTCTTCATGGACTAGAGCATAGCATGCATATTATTATTGTTATTTTATTTAAGACACATTCTCATTCTGTTGCCTAGGCAGGAGTGTAGTGGTGCGATCTCAGCTCACTGCAACCTCCACCTCCCCGGTTCAAGTGATTCTCCTGCCTCAGCCTCCTGAGTAGCTGAGATTACAGGCACCTGCCACCACACATGGCTAATTTTTGTATTTTTAGTAGAGACAGGGTTTCACCATGTTGGACAAGCTGGTCTCAATCTCCTGGCCTCAGGCGATCTGCCCACTTCGGCCTTCCAAAGTGTTGGACTACAGGCGTGAGCCACCATAATATCCATAGCATGCATATTAGACTGTCATATGGCTGCAGAAACCTGGGGTTTTATTGGGTTTAGCAAGTATCTTATTTTTAAAGAAGATTACATAATGTTCCTAACTCTCTTATGACCTCAGCCTGTCCTGTGTAGCTTGAATCAACACTCAACTACAGCAACAGCAGATCTCTTTATGGTTAGCTATGGAAAGTGAGTGCTACGTACAATGCAGTGTGTACATTAAAATACATTTCAGGTTCTGAACGACTAGATCAGAAACTTCTAGAACACAATCCCCTTGTAAATTGAGAAGTACCTAAACTAAAAAAAAAAAAATTAAAGAATTAAAGGTAAAACAGCAATATGAAAGAAATAGAAATGTCCTTTTGTTTTTAAAGTAAGAAGATGTATTTTTACTATGACCCTACTCCTGTATAAGATTTCACGTAAGTCTTTATGTTTCCCCATTTCTCCTCAAGGTTCCTACTTGATTGCTATTAAAAATTGTCTTGTAATTTCAGCGAAATGCATCTTGAGAAAGATAACTTCCTGAAAATTTTCATTTATAACAAACTTTTTATTTCTTGTTGCAAAATTTTTATAGATTGAGGGGATACAAGTACAAATTAACAAACTTTGTATAAATTTTCCAGTTGACATCCAATTGGCCAGTGTTTTCTTTTCTTTTTTTTTTTTTTTAATTTATTTATTATTATTATACTGTAAGTTGTAGGGTACATGTGCATAATGTGCAGGTTTGTTACATATGTATACTTGTGCCTTGTTGGTGTGCTGCACCCATCAACTCGTCATTTACATCAGGTATAACTCCCAATGCAATCCCTCCCCCCTCCCCCCTCCCCATGATAGGCCCCGGTGTGTGATGTTCCCCTTCCTGAGTCCAAGTGATCTCATTGTTCAGTTCCCACCTATGAGTGAGACCATGCGGTGTTTGGTTTTCTGTTCTTGTGATAGTTTGCTAAGAATGATGGATTCCAGCTGCATCTATGTCCCTACAAAGGACACAAACTCATCCTTTTTTATGGCTGCATAGTATTCCATGGTGTATATGTGCCACATTTTCTTAATCCAGTCTGTCACTGATGGACATTTGGGTTGATTCCAAGTCTTTGCTATTGTGAATAGTGCCGCAATAAACATACGTGTGCATGTGTCTTTATAGCAGCATAATTTATAATCCTTTGGGTATATACCCAGTAATGGGATGGCTGGGTCATATGGTACATCTAGTTCTAGATCCTTGAGGAATCGCCATACTGTTTTCCATAATGGTTGAACTAGTTTACAATCCCACCAACAGTGTAAAAGTGTTCCTATTTCTCCACATCCTCTCCAGCACCTGTTGTTTCCCAATATTTTTAATGATCGCCATTCTAACTGGTGTGAGATGGTATCTCATTGTGGTTTTGATTTGCATTTCTCTGATGGCCAGTGATGATGAGCATTTTTTCATGTGTTTGTTGGCTGTATGAATGTCTTCTTTTGAGAAATGTCTATTCATATCCTTTGCCCACTTTTTGATGGGGTTGTTTGTTTTTTTCTTGTAAATTTGTTTGAGTTCTTTGTAGGTTCTGGATATTAGCCCTTTGTCAGATGAGTAGATTGCAAAAATTTTCTCCCATTCTGTAGGTTGCCTGTTCACTCTGATGGTAGTTTCTTTTGCTGTGCAGAAGCTCTTTAGTTTAATGAGATCCCATTTGTCAATTTTGGCTTTTGCTGCCGTTGCTTTTGGTGTTTTAGACATGAAGTCTTTGCCCATGCCTATGTCCTGAATGGTACTACCTAGGTTTTCCTCTAGGATTTTTATGGTATTAGGTCTAACATTTAAGTCTCTAATCCATCTTGAATTAATTTTCGTATAAGGAGTAAGGAAAGGATCCAGTTTCAGCTTTCTACTTATGGCTAGCCAATTTTCCCAGCACCATTTGTTAAATAGGGAATCCTTTCCCCATTTCTTGTTTCTCTCAGGTTTGTCAAAGATCAGATGGCTGTAGATGTGTGGTATTATTTCTGAGGACTCTGTTCTGTTCCATTGGTCTATATCTCTGTTTTGGTACCAGTACCATGCTGTTTTGGTTACTGTAGCCTTGTAGTATAGTTTGAAGTCAGGTAGCGTGATGCCTCCAGCTTTGTTCTTTTGACTTAGGATTGTCTTGGAGATGCGGGCTCTTTTTTGGTTCCATATGAACTTTAAAGCAGTTTTTTCCAATTCTGTGAAGAAACTCATTGGTAGCTTGATGGGGATGGCATTGAATCTATAAATTACCTTGGGCAGTATGGCCATTTTCATGATATTGATTCTTCCTATCCATGAGCATGGTATGTTCTTCCATTTGTTTGTGTCCTCTTTTATTTCACTGAGCAGTGGTTTGTAGTTCTCCTTGAAGAGGTCCTTTACATCCCTTGTAAGTTGGATTCCTAGGTATTTGATTCTCTTTGAAGCAATTGTGAATGGAAGTTCATTCATGATTTGGCTCTCTGTTTGTCTGTTACTGGTGTATAAGAATGCTTGTGATTTTTGCACATTAATTTTGTATCCTGAGACTTTGCTGAAGTTGCTTATCAGCTTAAGGAGATTTTGGGCCGAGACAATGGGGTTTTCTAAATATACAATCATGTCATCTGCAAACAGGGACAATTTGACTTCTTCTTTTCCTAATTGAATACCCTTGATTTCTTTCTCTTGCCTGATTGCCCTAGCCAGAACTTCCAACACTATGTTGAATAGGAGTGGTGAGAGAGGGCATCCCTGTCTTGTGCCAGTTTTCAAAGGGAATTTTTCCAGTTTTTGCCCATTCAGTATGATATTGGCTGTGGGTTTGTCATAAATAGCTCTTATTATTTTGAGGTATGTTCCATCAATACCGAATTTATTGAGCGTTTTTAGCATGAAGGGCTGTTGAATTTTGTCAAAAGCCTTTTCTGCATCTATTGAAATAATCATGTGGTTCTTGTCTTTGGTTCTGTTTATATGCTGGATTATGTTTATTGATTTGCGAATGTTGAACCAGCCTTGCATCCCAGGGATGAAGCCCACTTGATCATGGTGGATAAGCTTTTTGATGTGTTGCTGAATCCGGTTTGCCAGTATTTTATTGAGGATTTTTGCATCGATGTTCATCAGGGATATTGGTCTAAAATTCTCTTTTTTTGTTGTATCTCTGCCAGGCTTTGGTATCAGGATGATGTTGGCCTCATAAAATGAGTTAGGGAGGATTCCCTCTTTTTCTATTGATTGGAATAGTTTCAGAAGGAATGGTACCAACTCCTCCTTGTACCTCTGGTAGAATTCAGCTGTGAATCCATCTGGTCCTGGACTTTTTTTGGTTGGTAGGCTATTAATTGTTGCCTCAATTTCAGAGCCTGCTATTGGTCTATTCAGGGATTCAACTTCTTCCTGGTTTAGTCTTGGAAGAGTGTAAGTGTCCAGGAAATTATCCATTTCTTCTAGATTTTCCAGTTTATTTGCGTAGAGGTGTTTATAGTATTCTCTGATGGTAGTTTGTATTTCTGTGGGGTTGGTGGTGATATCCCCTTTATCATTTTTAATTGCGTCGATTTGATTCTTCTCTCTTTTCTTCTTTATTAGTCTTGCTAGTGGTCTGTCAATTTTGTTGATCTTTTCAAAAAACCAACTCCTGGATTCATTGATTTTTTGGAGGGTTTTGTGTCTCTATCTCCTTCAGTTCTGCTCTGATCTTAGTTATTTCTAGCCTTCTGCTAGCTTTGGAATGTGTTTGCTCTTGCTTCTCTAGTTCTTTTAATTGCGATGTTAGAGTGTCAATTTTAGATCTTTCCTGCTTTCTCTTGTGGGCATTTAGTGCTATAAATTTCCCTCTACACACTGCTTTAAATGTGTCCCAGAGATTCTGGTATGTTGTATCTTTGTTCTCATTGGTTTCAAAGAACATCTTTATTTCTGCCTTCATTTTGTTATGTACCCAGTAGTCATTCAGGAGCAGGTTGTTCAGTTTCCATGTAGTTGAGTGGTTTTGATTGAGTTTCTTAGTCCTGAGTTCTAGTTTGATTGCACTGTGGTCTGAGAGACAGTTTGTTATAATTTCTATTCTTGTACATTTGCTGAGGAGTGCTTTACTTCCAAGTACGTGGTCAATTTTGGAGTAAGTACGATGTGGTGCTGAGAAGAATGTATATTCTGTTGATTTGGGGTGGAGAGTTCTATAGATGTCTATTAGGTCCGCTTGCTGCAGAGATGAGTTCAATTCCTGGATATCCTTGTTAACTTTCTGTCTCGTTGATCTGTCTAATGTTGACAGTGGAGTGTTGAAGTCTCCCATTATTATTGTATGGGAGTCTAAGTCTCTTTGTAAGTCTCTAAGGACTTGCTTTATGAATCTGGGTGCTCCTGTATTGGGTGCATATATATTTAGGATAGTTAGCTCTTCCTGTTGAATTGATCCCTTTACCATTATGTAATGGCCTTCTTTGTCTCTTTTGATCTTTGATGGTTTAAAGTCTGTTTTATCAGAGACTAGTATTGCAACCCCCGCTTTTTTTTGTTCTCCATTTGCTTGGTAAATCTTCCTCCATCCCTTTATTTTGAGCCTATGTATGTCTCTGCGTGTGAGATGGGTCTCCTGAATACAGCAGACTGATGGGTCTTGACTCTTTATCCAGTTTGCCAGTCTGTGTCTCTTAATTGGAGCATTTAGTCCATTTACATTTAAGGTTAAGATTGTTATGTGTGAACTTGATCCTGCCATTATGATATTAACTGGTTATTTTGCTCATTAGTTGATGCAGTTTCTTCCTAGCCTCGATGGTCTTTACATTTTGGCATGTTTTTGAGATGGCTGGTACCGGTTGTTCCTTTCCATGTTGAGTACTTCCTTCAGGGTCTCTTGTAAGGCAGGCCTAGTGGTGACAAAATCTCTAAGCATTTGCTTATCTGTAAAGGATTTTATTTCTCCTTCACTTATGAAACTTAGTTTGGCTGGATATGAAATTCTGGGTTTAAAATTCTTTTCTTTAAGAATGTTGAATATTGGCCCCCACTCTCTTCTGGCTTGTAGAGTTTCTGCCAAGAGATCTGCTGTTAGTCTGATGGGCTTCCCTTTGTGGGTAACCCGACCTTTCTCTCTGGCTGCCCTTAAGATTTTTTCCTTCATTTCAACTTTGGTGAATCTGGCAATTATGTGTCTTGGAGTTGCTCTTCTCGAGGAGTATCTTTGTGGTGTTCTCTGTATTTCCTGGATTTGAATGTTGGCCTGCCCTACTAGGTTGGGGAAGTTCTCCTGGATGATATCCTGAAGAGTGTTTTCCAACTTGGTTCCATTTTCCCCCTCACTTTCAGGTACCCCAATCAGACGTAGATTTGGTCTTTTTACATAATCCCATACTTCTTGCAGGCTTTGTTCATTTCTTTTTCTTCTTTTTTCTTTTGGTTTCTCTTCTTGCTTCATTTCATTCATTTGATCCTCAATCGCTGATACTCTTTCTTCCAGTTGATCGAGTTGGTTACTGAAGCTTGTGCATTTGTCACGTATTTCTCGTGTCATGGTTTTCATCTCTTTCATTTCGTTTAGGACCTTCTCTGCATTAATTACTCTAGCCATCAATTCTTCCACTTTTTTTTCAAGATTTTTAGTTTCTTTGCGCTGGGTACGTAATTCCTCCTTTAGCTCTGAGAAATTTGATGGACTGAAGCCTTCTTCTCTCATCTCGTCAAAGTCATTCTCCGTCCAGCTTTGATCCGTTGCTGGCGATGAGCTGCGCTCCTTTGCCGGGGGAGATGCGCTCTTGTTTTTTGAATTTCCAGCTTTTCTGCCCTGCTTTTTCCCCATCTTTGTGGTTTTATCTGCCTCTGGTCTTTGGTGATGGTGATGTACTGATGGGGTTTTGGTGTAGGTGTCCTTCCTGTTTGATAGTTTTCCTTCTAACAGTCAGGACCCTCAGCTGTAGGTCTGTTGGAGATTGCTTGAGGTCCACTCCAGACCCTGTTTGCCTGGGTATCAGCAGCAGAGGCTGCAGAAGATAGAATATTTCTGAACAGCAAGTGTACCTGTCTGATTCTTGCTTTGGAAGCTTCCTCTCAGGGGTGTACTCCACCCTGTGAGGTGTGGGGTGTCAGACTGCCCCTAGTGGGGGATGTCTCCCAGTTAGGCTACTCAGGGGTCAGGGACCCGCTTGAGCAGGGAGTCTGTCCCTTCTCAGATCTCAACCTCCGTGTTGGGAGATCCACTGCTCTCTTCAAAGCTGTCAGACAGAGTCGTTTGCGTCTGCAAAGGTGTCTGCTGCTTTGTTATTGTTTACTGTGCCCTGCCCCCAGAGGTGGAGTCTACAGAGACAGGCAGGTTTCCTTGAGCTGCTGTGAGCTCCACCCAGTTCGAACTTCCCAGCAGCTTTGTTTACCTACTTAAGCCTCAGCAATGGCGGGCGCCCCTCCCCCAGCCTCTCTGCTGCCTTGCCGGTAGATCACAGACTGCTGTGATAGCAATGAGGGAGGCTCCGTGGGTGTGGGACCCTCCCGGCCAGGTGTGGGATATGATCTCCTGGTGTGCCTGTTTGCTCAAAGCGCAGTATTGGGGTGGGAGTTACCCGATTCTCCAGGTGTTGTGTGTCTCAGTTCCCCTGGCTAGGAAAAGGGATTCCCTTCCCCCTTGCGCTTCCCAGGTGAGGCGATGCCTCGCCCTGCTTCAGCTCTCGCTGGTCGGGCTGCAGCAGCTGACCAGTACCGATCGTCTGGCACTCCCCAGTGAGATGAACCCAGTACCTCAGTTGAAAATGCCGAAATCACCGGTCTTCTGTGTCGCTGGTGCTGGGAGTTGAAGACTGGAGCTGCTCCCATTCGGCCATCTTGCTCCGCCCCCAGTGTTTTCTTATATGGTTTTAATTTCAGTGTTTGATAGCTTATAGAAACCTAGCACTTGTTTTACTTGTAGTTGTCTTTGGCCTTTTGAGACATCCTTTGGTTCTGAGATTTTTCAAGTAATCTATCCCAGTCCCTCACTATATTTAAATGAAGCTCTACTCCCTGATTTATTGTATCTACTTTTTTTTTAAAAATATATATAGGAAAAGCCAGCTTTGAATTAATTGGTCCCAAGTGTCATCCTTAGTTGAATCAATTCTCCAGCATTAGCAACACACACTGACTGACTGTTAACTCTTTTCTTGAAGCATTTGTTTTTATAAAAATATCAAACCTATAGAGATACTGTTAGCTCCTAGAATGGCAGATGGAAAGTCTCTAACCGTATTATAATTTAAACTTTTCATATGTATTTCTGCTTTTCTCATTAATCCGTGTGTTCATTATCATGCAATAATAGCATACTCTTTCTTCCATCTGTCTCAGAATGTGTGAATTCAAGCTTCTTTGATTTCTTCTCTTAGAGGGCCTGTTGTCTTATAGGCGGTCATAGGCAGGTCAATTCTAGCTGTTTTTTGACACTTTAATATGCCATCTTTTAGAAGGGAAAGGTTTCATGAACTACCACATAGAGTAAATAATATGGAAATCATTGGCAGGGCACAGTGGCTTATGCCTGTAATCCCAGCACTTTGGTAGACCAAGGCGGGCACATCATGAGTTCAGGAGTTTGAGATCATCCTGGCCAACATAGTGAAACCCTGTCTCTAATAAAAATACAGAAATTAGCCAGACGTGGTGTCGTGAGCCTGTGCCTGTAGTCCTAGCTACTTGGGTGGCTGAGGCAGGAGAATTGCTTGAACCCGGGAGGCAGAGGTTGTGGTGAGCCGAGATCGCACCACTGCACTCCAGCCTGGGCAACAGAGCGAGACTCCGTCTCAAAAAAAAAAGAAAAGAAAACATTAGAATCCAAGAGAGTGAGATAGAAGACAGAAGATAAAATCAAAAAATTTTAATGAAACTTCAGCATGTCTTTGGAGTAATGATAAACTACTCCATTCAGACAAATGCTATGTGAAGATGCTGACTATGAGGATGCCTGCTACTTTCCAGGCAATACACCTAATGAATTGTCTTGTAAAAATGTTGACAGTTTTAGAGAAATGAAGACTTCTGTCTTACTTATGTTTCATATTATAAAACAAGATGCAAAAATGATAAAAAATATTTTGTGTGGGCAGGATTTCAATGAAGGGGAAGCAATTACGGAACAGGCAGAGACACAGTCAGTCTTAGGAAACTGTAGTGGTGTCCAGGGAATATCAGTAGCTGCATGTAGCTGAAGTTCTGGCACATGGTGTTGGTGGGTGAGGGGCAAAGCTTGTATGGAGTGGGGGAAAAAAAACTTTAAAAATTAAGTTAAGCCATAAATCACTTACCAAGCTTGGGCTTGTACTTTGTCTTATAAGGCACAGGGGGAATCATGTGGTCTGCAAGGAAAGGAGTAACTGGACCAGATCTGTAGAAATTTGGCCTCACTAGGGAGGGTGGTTATCAGGAGAGAGGGACTGGAGTGGGGGAGTCAAATTGTGAGCGTGTCTGAATCCAGAATCCAGGGATTTCAAGTAGCAAAGCCATCCTGGGAGGTAGAGATGTTTGGGGTGATTTTGTTATCTTTGCATCTATGTTCCAGCTGCCTTTTGTGATTAGTTGGAATTGATACTTTCTTTGGCATTGTTCTGGTATGATGGCTTACAGGAAGAATAGCATTTCTTTATATGAAAAATGCAGTGTTCTATCAAGATACACAGTCTATCCCCCTATGGGGAGGTTAGTAAAACTTTAAATAGGACATTGAGTTTTCTAATTTGAATAATGAAGAAGATGGCCATGACATTAACTAAGTGGGAGCCACAGGAGGGGGCTTCTGGGTGAAAATGATGGATTTCAATTTTGATATGTTGAGTTTGAGGTATCATGGGCCATTCTGGTGGCTCCTTAATTAGCATTTACAACGAGGTGGCAATAATGTTGGGAGATCTCCTGACTACATTTGGTGAAAGCATGTATGCTGACTGGAATTATTGGAAGCAGATGTGTTTTATTGTGGTACATCCCTCCCCACATCATCTTTAGGAGAACTGAGAACCCTGGCATGAAAAGTTAAGGTGCTGCTTGGCTATGAGTTCACTTAGGTTGGGAGGTGGTAAGGCACACTGGATGCTGATGGTCTCCGACAGGTTTGCAGAATTGTTAATGGTAGACGAGACCTTAAATACCATCTTGTTCAACCTTCTTGTTTTACAAGTGGACATGATAAAGTCTGGAGAGGTTCAAGGACTGGTCTATGGTCAGTCAGGTTAGAATCCTGGTCTCTCTCAGTCTAGTTGAAAAATTGAGTGTTTTATTAACTTTTTTATCATTCAAGGTTTTCTCAGAGCAGAGGTTTTCTCTTTTTCTACTTTTCCATTCAACTGTAATTTATACACGGTAAAATGTGCATATCTTAATGCACAGCTGGACACATTTTTACATATGCAATCATTCCTTGCATTAAGATAAAGAATATTTCTACCACCCAGAAAGTTCCTTTGCACACCCTCCTAGTTGACATCAGCTATCCCCAGGAATAGTTACTATTCTGGCTTCTCTGCAGTAATCTATGTGGATTACTTTGGTTTATTTTCAAGCATCGCATGAAAGAAATCAGGACCTACTGTCATGTATGTACAATGTAATGTCTTTGAGGGAATCCTGCCTCTCATGTTTACTTTCTTTTTATTGTCCTAAAATGCCCTTGACTATGTAAATAAGCTGGAGTTTAATAGGGAGAGTCTAAGGACACCAGATCTCTAGTGAGGTCTTGGGGAGCCTATGTCCTGGACTTTAGCTGGTTTCCAAAGCAGAAGTTGAGTCCCAGCGGGGGGACGAGCTATCTCTTTGGGTGTGACCGGTAGTAGCCTGCCCTTGGTGGTTACTCGGAATCCAGGATCTGGGCCCAAGGCAAAGGAATTCTTACCAAGAAAGCAGTTGTAACTTCAAAAGGAAGAATCCTGCCTGGTAGCAGGAAGTGCCAACAGAGCGAGCTCACCATCCCCACGACGGGGAGGAAAGGCGATGTGGAGAGACTGGGGTTATGTAGCACCCATAGGAGCTGCCATGTGAGAGGGCTGGTCAGGAGGCCTGGGTGGTCTCCCAAAGCCACCTCTGAAGTGTGGTGGGACAGAGGCAGAACCCTAGAATCTGTAGAAAGATGTCACTCTGTCTGGCCAGCTTAGGAGGAATTCTCAGTCCTCTCTGGAAATTTCCAGATCAGGACATGAGTGGACCAGTAAACTCTAAAGTAACTTGAAATATTTTTATATCCAGAAGACATTCTATTCTAAAATCCATCCTCATAACTCTAGGATACCTCTACTGTACCTTCAAATAACTGTCCCTTCAGTGTAATTGGCAAAGAAATCTGGATAAATTTAATCCAAATTGATTTACCAATTATTTATATATCTTTTAATACTTAATAAGAACAAAAAGCTATTATATGAAAACCTTTCTTTCTTTTTTTTTTTTTTTTGAGATGGAGTCTCACTCTGTTACCCGGGCTGGAGTGCAGTGGCACGATCTCAGCTCACTGCAAGCTCCGCCTCCCAGGTTCACGCCATTCTCCTGCCTCAGCCTCCCGAGTAGCTGGGACTACAGCCCGCCCACCACCAAGCCCGGCTAATGTTTTTTTTGTATTTTTAGTAGAAACGGGGTTTCACCGTGTTAGCCAGGATGGCCTCAATCTCCTGACCTTATGATCCGCCAGCCTTGGCCTCCCAAAGTGCTGGGATTACAGGTGTGAGCCACTGCACCCTGCCATGAAAAGCTTTAATATAGCACAAATTTCATCTTTAGTTTACGTTTATTTTTGGTCTATAAAACTTCTTTTTGGTCTATAATTCAAATCAAAGGTTTAAGTCGAGAAGTTAGAGAACTTTTTTTAAAATCACAAGTGTTGTTATTAAATATTCAGGTCTTCAAATTTTATTTTTGGGGAGAGAATAGTTTTTTTTCTTATGTATAGTAATGACCAAGTCAGAGTCATTTTTCAGATCCCAAATGTTGAATACAAATTGAAACCATAATTAGACTTGCAAAGTAGTAGAAACACTAAAAGTCTTCCTATATCCATGTTGATAACCCAAGTTGGCTTGGCTAATTAAAAAGAAAAATCCAGAGACCCGGCATGGTGGCTCACGATTGTAATCCCAGCATTTTGGGAGGCTGAGGCGGGTGGATTGCTTGAGTCCAGGGTTCGAGACCAGCCTGGGCAATATGGCGAAACCCTGTCTCCACAAAAAATACAAAAATTAACCAAGTGTGGTGGCATGCACCTGTGGTACCAGCTACTTGGGAGGCTGAGGTGGGAGGATCACTTACATCTCGAAGGTGGAGGTTGTGGTGAGCCGAGATTGCACCACTGCACTCCAGCCTGGGCGACAGTGAGACTCTGCCTCTAAATAAATAAATAATAAATATATATGAAAAATCCGCATGCTAACATCTGATTTGTACAAATAAAAAACAATATATTTTTTAAAAACATCCTAAATAACACCCGAACAGCACAGCCCAGTAAAGTGGAATTAGACATTCTTCACATCTACAAGAGTGAAACTGTTTAAAAATGAAAAGTTCTAACCTAGGTAATACCATTCAGGACATAGGCATGGGCAAGGACTTCATGTCTAAAACACCAAAAGCAACAGCAGCAAAAGCCAAAATTGACAAATGGGATCTCATTAAACTAAAGAGCTTCTGCACAGCAAAAGAAACTACCATCAGAGTGAACAGGCAACCTACAGAATGGGAGAAAATTTTTGCAATCTACTCATCTGACAAAGGGCTAATATCCAGAACCTATAAAGAACTCAAACAAATTTACAAGAAAAAAACAAACAACTCCATCAAAAAGTGGGCAAAGGATATGAACAGACACTTCTCAAAAGAAGATATTCATACAGACAACAGACCCATGAAAAAATGCTCATCATCACACGCCATCAGAGAAATGCAAGTCAAAACCACAATGAGATACCATCTCACACCAGTTAGAATGGCGATCATTAAAAATATCGGGAAACAACAGGTGCTGGAGAGGATGTGGAGAAATAGGAACACTTTTACACTGTTGGTGGGATTGTAAACTAGTTGAACCATTGTGGAAAACAGTGTGGCAATTCCTCAAGGATCTAGAACTAGAAATACCATTTGACCCAGCCATCCCATTACTGGGTATATACCCAAAGGATTATAAGTCATGCTGCTATAAAGACACATGCACACGTATGTTTATTGCGGCACTATTCACAATAGCAAAGACTTGGAATCAACCCAAATGTCCATCAGTGACAGACTGGATTAAGAAAATGTGGCACATATACACCATGGAATACTATGCAGCCATAAAAAAGGATGAGTTCGTGTCCTTTGTAGGGACATGGATGCAGCTGAAAACCATCATTCTCAGCAAACTATCGCAAGAACAGAAAACTAAATACCGCATGTTCTCACTCATAGGTGGGAATTGAACAATGAGATCACTTGGACACAGGAAGGGGAGCATCACACACTGGATCCTACTGTGGGGAGGGGGGAGGGGGCAGGGATAGCATTAGAAGATATACCTAATGTAAATGACGAGTTAATGGGTGCAGCACACCAACATGGCACATGTATATATATGTAAAAAACCTGCACGTTGTGCACATGTACCCTAGAACTTAAAGTATAATAAGAATAAATAAATAAATAAAAAGTTCACTTTTGAAATACTGGAAGATAAATTGCCGTTAGTTTACTTCTTCAGACTCATCAGTTCCTGTATATTGCAGAATATTTTCTTCTGATTTTCTTGAGCATGTATATTGCAGAAGGCTGCATCTTGAAAATGAAAGTTTTTCCTTCATATTCTTTCCTAAGATTAGTAGGACATCAGGCCACTGCCTCCACATTTTTGTGGAGATATATCTGCTAAATGCAAATACTTCCTCCAAGTTATCCTGATACCTGAAAAAGCTCAAACTTGGGCAACACGGAAGCTTGTGTTAAAGTATTACAACAGTTTCTGGTTGCTTTCCTTGAATGTTACCTACTCAGTGAGCTTTTCCTTCAAAACTTCCCTCCAAAAATCCCCTTCACAAATGTCTTCTAAAATCTTATTTATTTATTTATTTATTTATTTATTTATTTAGAGATAGATTCTTGCTCTGTCGCCTAGGCTGGAGTGCAGTGGTGCAATCTCAGCCTCCTGGGTTCAAGTGATCCTCGTGCCTCAGCCTCCCGAGTAGCTGGAATTACAGGGGTGTGCCACCACACCCGGCTAATTTTTGTATTTTTAGTAGAAACAGAGTTTCGCCATGTTGGTCAAGCTGGTCTTGAACTCCTGAGCTCAAGCAATCTGCCCACCTCGGCCTCCCACAGTGCTGGGATTACAGGCATGTGCCACTGTGCCCAACCTAAAATCTCTTTTAAATTGTTAAACAAAAATAAAGACTGTATGGTCACTATTTGTTATATTATTAAACACCTTCAAACACTTCCTTCCTCTGACTGCAGTCCACCCTAAGGGGACCCTAACTTACAACCCTTAGAATTGTAACCCCTTTTCTGAGTGGCCCATATCTTGGGGCCAGGCGAACAGTTGGCCCATCCTTCCCTTCTCCGTGCTTCTTCCACTCTTATGGCTTCAAAGTCTTCAAACGGCAACGCGTCCACCTATGATTCATCCTCTCCCCGTTCATATTGTGGTCACTGTTTGAAACCCGGGACAGTAAAATTTGGGTCATGGATTCCCTGTCCATTTCACCTCTGGTTTTCACCAGTGATGACCTCAACAGTGACATAGGTGACCACTCAACAACACTCTGGCCTCCCAGTGCCCTGATTTTCTCTGCGGCCTTTTGATACAACCTACAAAATTCCATTTCAATTTTCATTCTTCTTATCACCCAAACTGCTTTCCTGTGAAATCTTGAATTCAAAAATTTCACCAACTGTGACCTGTTCTTCCGCCTTTCCACATATTATTCCTTATCTATATTTGGATCAGCACCTCAGTCGTGGTGATCTCCTTCTCCACCTAGATTTTCCGGGGCTCTCCATTCAGACTAGCACCTCATTCATTCATTTCATTCATTCAACAAACGCTTATTCAGTTCTTACCACGTGCCAGGCATTATGGTGGCCCTGGAGATATAATGGTAACTAATGTTCCATAATCCTCGCAGCATGGGTGTATGATGGAGCCACACCTTTTTGATGTGTTCATGCCATCTATGATGCTGCGCTTTTTTCCTTTGGCATTCTGAGCCTGAAACTTCCTTTTCCATTTATTTTGTGGCTCTGTTGAAATGTTAGCATCTTCAAGAAAACTTTTCTTCTTCAATCAGAAGTAAATGGTGCCTCATCTAAGTAACCACAGCATATTGCTTGCACCTCTAATATTATCCTATCCAAAATATTGTTTTATAGGCCAGGTGTGGGTGGTGGCTTACACCTGTAAACCCAGTACTTTGGGAGGTGGAGGCAGGCAGATCACTTGAAGTCAGGAATTGGAGACCAGCCTGGCCAACATGGTGAAACTCTGTCTCTACTAAAAATACAAAAAATTAGCCCGGTGTAGTGGCACACACCTGTGATACCAGCTACTTGGGAAGCAGAGGCAGGAGAATTGCTTGAACCCGGGAGGCAGAGGTTGCAGTGAGCCAAGATTGTGCCACTGCACTCTAGCCTAGCTGGCAGAGTGAGTGAGAATCTGTCAAAAAAAAAAAAAAAACAAAAAAAAAAAACAACCAACAGAAAACAAAACAAAACAAAACAAAAACCAAAACCAAACCATATATATATATACATATATATGGTTTTATAATAACAGAGATTACTAGTCTCAAATAAAGAAAATGTGGTACATATACATCATGGAATACTACACAGCCATAAATAAGAATGAGATAATGTCCTTTGCAGCAACATAGATGAAGCTGGGGGCCATAATCCTGAGTGAAGTAACACAGGAACAGAAAGCCAAATATTACATGTTCTCACCTATAAGTGGAAGCTAAACACTGAGTATGCATGGATACGTGTACTGAGGGTGGAGGGCAGGAGGAGGGAGAGGATGGAAAAACTAACTACCTATCAGGTACTATGCTTATTACTTGGGTGACAAAATAATCTGTACATCAAACCCCTGTGACATGCAATTTGCCTATGTAACAAACTTGCACATTTACCCCTGAACCTAAAAGAGAGAGAGAGAGAGAGAGAGAGAGAGAGAGAGAGAGAGAGAGAGATTACCAGTCTCTCCCACTAGATGGTGTGTGCCTCTAGGATGGGGCCATGTCTTCTTCTTATGTTCATTTTAGGTACATACAGAGCAGGTACTCAATAAATACTAGTTGAATGTTTAGATGACCATATATTTAGAAGCAGATCTGAGACTTGCCCCCAAGTCTTCATTGCCTGTGTCATACTTCACACTCTAACCATACAAAATGCTTGCAGTTTCCCGAACGCCCATCACGCTCCCTATTCCTGTGTTTTTGTTCGCATTGCCTCTTCCTCCAAGAATTCTTTTCCCCATGCCTTCCTCTAACTCTTTTGCCTGCTCTTTATGACCCAGCTGAAGCATTCCCTCATCTTCCCCTTCATTCCCAGGATAGGTCATACACTGTCCACTGAATGTTCATAATACTTTGTGCCTATCATTGTAATTTACTTATTTTAATGATCAAAAGCACCACATCTGGAGTTGGCAGTGTCAACTATATGCTCCCATTTCCTTAGCTGTAAAATGTGTATAAAACTTGGTGTGTAACATAAAAAAGTTAATACCTACAAAAGCTTCAGAACAGGGCCTGGCACTTGGAAAGCTCTCAGTGAAATCATGTATCCACACTGTTACTAATGTGCTTGTCTCCTTCACTAGGAGGTGGGTGCTGGGTTCTCCTGTTTCCACCTCAGGGGTTCCAGTGCCTCCCAGCAGCAGCAGTAGTGCAGGTGGTCAGTAGGTGGTGGCCCGAGGTTGGGACCCTGGTTATGACGGCCCTCTCAGTCAGAAAAAGGATCTAGAGCAGCCAAGTTAATCCTTTAGGGGTAACTGAAAAAATATATGGACAGATCCATGGTTGTTAGTGATGAAGAAAAGTTTAGAGTCCGGGTTTTCTGATACTGCTCCATAAATTTGTTTTTAGCAATATCTCTTTGCCATCTCAAACAAACAAACACACAACAACAACAACAACAACAACAACAAATTCTGATTTGGAAAGGCATTTCCTAGTGGGTGGTTTATGCTGTCCTCTTACTTCCACCTCTTCCCCTCACCGCTGTGAGGTGCTGCGATGCTGGGTCTACCTCACGCCCACAGCCATGGGGACCTTGCTCCTTCAGCCAGTCCCTTTATCTCCTGTTATCTCCAATACCCCTTCTCTACCATATTTTTATCCTTCATCTATATGAATGCTCAAGTCTCTACCATCCTCAAACAAGAATAAACAAAACCACCCTGCCTTGATCTCCAAATCCACTTCCACTCACCCTAGTGATACCTGACTTTTTGACAGTGATGTCTACATGTTAAATCTGATGGTCAATTTATGTCCTTGTTTTAGTGACCTCTCAGCAATATCTAACACTCTTTTTTTCTTCTTGAAATGTCTTTTTTATTTGGCTTCTGGGTACCACTGTCTTCCTACTTCTCTGTTAGTTTTCTACAAACTAGTTTTCTTCCTTCTATTCCTTGAATGTGGTTTTCTCTTTCTTTTCTCTTTGTCTCTTGCTTGCTTGCTTGCTTGCTTTTTCTCTTTCTTTCTCTCTTTCTCTCCCTTCCTTCCTTCCTTTCCTCCCTCCCTCCCTCCCTCCCTCCCTCCCTCCCTCCCTTCCTTCCTTCCTTCCTTCCTTCCTTCCTTCCTTCCTTCCTTCCTTCCTTCCTTCCTTCCTTCCTTCTTCTCTCTCTTTCTCTGTCTCTTGCTTTCCCCTCCCTCCCTCCCTTCCATGGGGTCTTGCTCTGTCACTCAGGTTAGGAGGTGCAGCTGTGTGATCATAGCTCACTACTGCCTCAAATTCTTGGGCTCAAGGGATCCTCCTGCCTCAGCCTCTGGGCAGGAGGCTAAGGGACTACAGGTGCAGGCAACCATGCCTGGCTAATGTTTTATTTTTATTTTTGTAGAGATAGCATTTCACCATGTTGCCCAGGCTGGTCTTGAACTTTTGGGCTCAAGTGATCCTCCCACTTCAGCCTCCCAAAGTGCTGGGATGACAGGTGTGAGCCACTGCACCCAGCTGGTTGTCTTTCTTGCACATCTTGCTTCCTCTCTCTACACATTTGTTTTGGGCAATCTCATCCATGCTGAGGGTACTGAATGCTTATTTCCTGATCCTCTAAGTGATGATGACTCCTAAACTGAGTTTCTGAGACCTCTCTGTTGGGTTCTGGACTTGTCCATTCAGCATCCTCTAGATGTGTCCACTTGATTAGATCCTCCTATAGCCTGCAGAGACGTAGTCTCAAAATATCCAGAATGCAATTTGTATTTTTCTCTTGAATGTCAAACCCCTTCATGAAAGGTGCCCCACTCACACAACATCAAAACCAGAAACATCGGTTTCATTCTAGGATCTTCCTGTCCACTTAACCCTCACCAGAATTTGTTGAATGTCTGTGGAATCTATCTCTTAAGGATCTTTCTTTTTTCTTTTTCTTTCTTTCTTTTTTTTTTTGAGACGTAGTCTCGCTCTGTCGCCCAGGCTGGAGTGCAGTGGTACGATCTCAGCTCACTGAAGGATCTTCCATATCTACAATGCTTCATTGCTGTCTTCCTCTCTTTCTATGCATTCTGCCTCTATCTTAACAGAGGCTCCCATGGCCACTTGTCTGGCTTCCAGCCTTTTCTCTGGTGAATGTAAACCTGATCAAGTTATGCCCTGGTTGTCCATAACCTTCAGGGTCAAGTCGAGCAAGCTGTTCCCCCAGGCAGACTACATTGTGTGCTCATCCCTGCCCTCCTTGCAATTGCTGGCCCCTCCCCTCCCCACTGCACCTGTCCCCTCTTGGGTCCTTCGGTTCAGTCCCCGACACCTTTGTTCATTTGGTGTTATCCTGAAACTTCCTTTTTTCCCTGGCTCCTGTTCTTCCCCCACCTTCTTCACCTGACTGACTTCTACTTATCCGTCAAAATTTAATTAAAGCATTCTATCCCTGGGAGGTGCTCCTTGTCATGCCAGTCAGGTTTAAATATTCCCCTCGGTGCTCCCGGTCACTTTCTCGATGTCTGTTCTGTGAGGCAGTGTGCTTTAAGGTTAACAGCAAGGACTTTGGGACAGACACAGAATGTTTGGGGTCAAACCCCAGCTCTGCCACTTCTTCACTGTATGATCCTGTCCAGGCAACACACTCATGCTGTGCCTCAGTTTCCTCGTTTGTAAAACGGAGATGTGAATGGTAGTATGCACTTCACAGGGTAGTTAGGAGTGTGAGATGATTCATGTAAAATGCCTGGAACGAGGCCTGACAGTTTGAATGAAGCTGAGCTATTTTTGTTATTATAACTCCTGAGTTACTTGCCTGCTTTCTAAAACAAACAGAAAGATCTTTGAGGGAAATAAATCACACTCGATTTGACTAAATTCCCTCAGCACTAGCACTGTACCTGGGACATAGTAGATACTCAGTAAATACTCATTGAATGAACGAATAAATACTAATAGTAAATACATGAAGTATAGGGTTAAAATGTTACCATTAAAGCATGCTAATGAGTGCGATTGCCCTAATTTTATCTCTGTGTTTTTCTACTTGTGCATAAGATGCTGATGGTATCTCATTAACTTACTGTACACCGACTCACTGTTTTCTGAGTCAAGAATCTTCCACTCTTGACTGAAGGGCACAATGTAATTAATTAACAGAACTGTTATTCTGGAAAGCAATATGTAGTCTTGAACTGTGACAAAATTCCTTTGAGACACGCTCAGAGAAACAAAATGTGAATTCCT
This sequence comes from Theropithecus gelada, assembly GCF_003255815.1. Taxonomy (NCBI): domain Eukaryota; kingdom Metazoa; phylum Chordata; class Mammalia; order Primates; family Cercopithecidae; genus Theropithecus; species Theropithecus gelada. The sequence continues at coordinate 172,487,287 of NC_037670.1, read as the reverse complement.
GTCAGAAAGGGATCAGAAGGCCTAACAAGGAAAAGGGAAAACACAGAGACAGTTCTGAAGAGTTTAACTTCAGAATCAACGTTTCCTGAGGCTCCTCTGGTAGCCCGCCACTGCTGTGGAAACAATTAGGTTTGCAGAGTGATTCCTCAGCACAGGGAAGTGGGCCTGAGAGAATTCTCTACCCAATGTCTCAGGAATCCTGACGGCAAAGTGTCTGACTGAAAAAGTGTGATCAGTGGCCAGGCGTAGTGGTTCACACCTGTAATCCATGCACTTTGTGGGGCCAACGTGGGTGGATCACGAGGTCAGGAGTTCAACACCCTCCTGGCCAAGATGGTGAAACCTCGTCTCTACTAAAAATACAAAAATTAGCCTGGCACAGTGGCAGGTGCCTGTAATCCCAGCTACTTGGGAGGCTGAGGCAGGAGAATTGCTTGAATCCAGGGGGTGGAGGTTGCAGTGAGCCAAGATCACCCCAGTGCACTCTAGCCTGGGCGACAGAGTGAGATTCCGTCTCAAAAAAAAAAAAAGAAAGAAAGAAAAAGAAAAAGAAAAGGTGTGATCGGTGAGACGGCAACAAATCTCCAACATGGCCATTTTTTTCTGCATGTTCTTCATGAAAGCGCCACTTCTTATTTACTTTGTAGTTTTTCTTAAATACAGAAGTCTGCCTCCCTTTCCATGAGGCTCCTTTGAACCCTGATGGAGATGATATATAATGATGGCATCTAATATGTACCATTTGGGGATCATGAAAAGGTCTTTCCAGCCTCGCTGGTTATTAGTAGATTCAGGGGCTCTGAGGAAAGATCGGAGGCTCGAATCTGTGTCTCGAACCTTTCACATGTTTTGGCCCAGAGTAAAGGATACGGTGAAAGGAAGGTAAACGACAAAAGGAGGCTGTAATTCAACCTGGGCCACATGGTTTTAATACTGTGGAAAGACCTGGAAAACTCTGAAGACAGCTCTAAAGATTTTTCATAATTAGAAATTAGCGGCCTGGTGCAGTGGCTCATACCTGTAATCCCAGCACTTTGGGAGGTCAAAGCAGGCACATTGCCTGAGCCCAGGGATCTGAGACCAGCCTGCTGACATGGCAAGACCCCGCAATGACAAAAAGCACAAAAATTAGCCAAGTGCGGTGCCACACACCTGTAGTCCCAGCTACTTGGGAGGCTGAGGTGGGAGGATCACCTGAGCCTGGGAATTCGAGGTTGCAGTGAACCATGATTGCGCCACTGCACTCCAGCCTGGGTGACAGAGTGACACCTTGTCTCAAAAAAAAAAAAAAAAAAAAAAAAAGAGAAAAGAAGAAGAAATTAGAAGGCCGAGTAGAAACACCTGCTCTCCCTCTATCTGGTTTGTGTTCCTTCCCACCCAGGCGTGGCTTTAGAAAACATGAGGACATAAAATAAATATGGGGGAATCCAAGTACTTTTATAGAAACTTACAGAATGACTCAAATATAGAACTGGTAATTTTCTTCTGTGGCCATAAAATCTTTCTAAAATTTGATCCGACTTATGTAGAAGTCAGAAAATAGTTTGATTCAGTTAGTTAATTTTAACTGAGGGAAGCAAGAATCCCCTTTCAATTATTCTTATCCATAATTCAGTAAAGGGGGGATTTTAGCTAATTAATTAATTTTAATTCTAGGACCAGGATAGCCTCAGTCTCCCTTTCAATCAGACCTGGCTCAGATCAGATCCACCATGAGCATCCTTGGAAGATGATAATTACAATAACTACTAGACACTGAAATAAATGCTTTATGAATATCTAAATTCTATTCTCACAACCACAAATTAGCATTTCTTTTTTATAAATCAGAAAATTAGGATTCAAAGAGATTAAGCAATTTACCTGACGGTGTAGAATTGAACCTGAGAATGCTACTGTGAATCCAACAGCATTTCAGCAGAAATGGGAAATGGATTTGGGATTAATCTTAGAAAAGACCCAGGAACATAAGCAGTCAGTTAAAGGGGACAGACTTGGGGAAGAGAGACTTTTTGATATGCTGAGTGTAAGGCTGAGGTTTTGCAAAGGGACAGGGGACATAGCCTGGCCTCGTCCTTGTGGTTGATCTGTGGTCTCCCTGACTCTCACAGCCAATGGAGTTCAACATTTGCAAATAATCAACTAGCCTAGAAGTCAGGGGACTGTAACTTCCAAAAGCCGAACTGGGACCCTGATGATTAAAGGGTCCAGGTAGGGCAAGCATTGCACTGAAGTCTTGTGTAGCGAATCCCCACCTTCCACCGACGGAGCTCCCCAAGCCTGAATGCCCCCTTATGGTGTTTGCTCCCAGGCTGGTGAGCTGAGCTAAGCAGCATCCTCTCTAGCTCTGCCTCTTTTGTCTCTGTATCTTTGGCTAAGTACATGACATCCAGAACTCACTTGTAGAGGGTGTGCAGGTGTGGGTCCTCTTTAGGAAACCTGCAGACTCTGTGTCATGGAATCACCCAGTCCTGTGGTCTCTGCAGCCTCCTGAACTCATGCGGATGTCACTAGTTATCATTCCTGTCTTCCTTGACACGATTTCCCTCACTCCCTGCTCCTCAGGTCAAGGCACACACCCCTCATCTACTTTTGACCTCTTCTCTTTGGAAAAGAGCCACACAAGACATGAAGCTGTAAATAAACCTTCCTCTCCCACATTCTGAGAGCAGTGTGTTCTCTCTCGTCTTCTTGAATAACTGCTTGAGAATCTGGATGCGCCTGCTTCCCTGAGAGCATCCCAAGGACAGGGACTGAGGTTGGGGGCCCACACTCAGGCTTGTGTGTCCCCCTCTAGTCCTGCTGCTGGAACAAAGGAAACCTTTCTTGTTTGAATCAAAATCAGGGCCCGGACCACCCTGAGGTGACGAAAGTGGCTCGCCATGAGTTGACAAGGAACTTAATACTCACACTTCAGCTCCAGCTTGATGAAATCTTCCTTTCCCATATTTTCAAGAAACACTCCCCAGGGGGTCAATGTTTTGAAGTAGAAAGAAATGTCAGCGCTAGTTTCCCCTTGGAAGGTAGAGAAATGCAGGTAGGAGGATGGGTTTGGGAAAGAGGCGGCATTCCAATAATTCCCTGTGGGAAGAAAACAAAAAAATCAGGTTAACTCACACCCTGATCCGCCTAGTCATGTAACAGATACCCATTTCTTGAGTTTAATGAGTACCATTAGCAATAGTCGTTATTTTCTCTCATCCTGTTGAACAACATTGGACCAAATCCCCACGAATATATCTCTGACTTTCCAAAAGTTATATGTGTGTCTATATAATATTCATTTATGTATAAAGATATTTAAAATATTAATATACACAATCTATATACAATTAAATATTAATATAGAATTTCTATAAATTATACAATAACATATTTTATAATATTTATAATAAACAATATTTTATAATTATATAATAATAAAGATTGATATAGTTGGGGTTCCTACCAAGGATTCCTATGGGAGTCTAAGAAGTAAATGCCAATAGATGTAACAATTGGGGGAAGCTCCTGGGGTTACTGTGTGGCTGGCTGGGGGCTGTTTTGAACTCCTGCGTATGTCCTGGTGGCTTTGGTCTGGTGCAAACAGCATCTGAGATAGATCTCAGGATGACAAAATAAGAACAAAGTTTTTGGTATTTTGCTCTCGCTTTTCATCCACCTCTGCCTTGGAAGAGCCAGCGCCCACTCCCGCGTCAACGGCCCCCCAGACACCTGGGGCAGGTGCTTCAGGAATACAACTGACGAGCCCAGAGGAGGTGAGGAGCCAGGAAGAAGGCAGAAGTGACCAGGCTAGGCTAGCGCAGCTTCCTCACCTCTCCTGCGCCAGACTCCCAGAGGCGAGCTGCCTTCTCTTCCCTTCCTACTTCCTCCTGGGGACTGCAGGTGAGGCTCTGGCCTGTGGCGTTGTTGTATGATATGGGGATGAGGAGTGAGCCCACCAAATGGCTCTCAGCCAGCCTCTATCCTTGAGCTCTTGGAGAAGATGTGATTGTACCAGCTGCCTCTCCCCACTCATTGCCTGACAGAGCGGCCAGTGTTTCCAAGAGAAAATCAGCTCACAGGATGCAATAAAAACACCAAACCGCGTTATTCAGATTCCATTAGGACAGATGGACCAAGAATTTAATATGGGATCAAGAGTTGGCTCTCAACTTCATCTCCAGGGGAGAAATTCCTTTTTAATGTGCACATGTCTGAGTACATTTACTATCACAGCTGAAGACTAAAATATATGGGTGTGATTTAAAGCAGTTACTAAAGCCTTTAGCTCTAATACTAAACCCCAAATGTACGCTTTTTAAAAAACACAGTGTTTGCTATATCTTTTCTCCAAAAGGCACAATGAATCAACTAAGTGCATTCTGTTAGTTTCTGTTCATACACAAATGATATTTTTCCTTCCTTTTATGCAAATTATACACATATGCAATATTAAATTGAGCTATTATTTTCAAATAAAAGTTACTTTGTGTTGGTTCTGCCATGCTTAAGTCATAGTTTTAAATCATGAAATATTAATATATGGTCTTATTTAATTAATGCTCTTTGTTTTTGTTTTTAGAAATGTCTAGAATATAGCAACATCTAGATAAGTCCCCAGGCATGTTAAAAGATAAATTTCGGCATATGAAAATCTTATCATGTTTATTTGGACATTCAGCGATTCATGAATTGGGCAGTACCAGAATCCAAGTTGTCTCCTGGGGTGCGGGGTTGGAGACAGAGAAATGTGTTTGTGGATGCAAGACAAAGAAACCGTTTGATTGGTTAATGCGGAAAGTCTTTAGTTAGAGGTTAGGTGGTGGTTTCTGATTGCTGATAAGCTTAGCTTTGTTTCAGTATTTACAATGAGAGGGTTTGACTTGCTTCTCTAGGTATCCAGGGCTCTGAAGCTGTCTCAGCCAATGGCGTCCTTATTAATTACTGTCGCAGGCAATACATACACAGAAAACTAGTGCAAAATATGTTTGTAAATATCTTAATTAGGGTAAAAACTGTTCTTAATGTGTTCCTGTTCTTAGTGCAGTCTTAAGCTTTTTTTTTTTGAGACAGTGTCTCGCTCTGTCACGCAGGATGGAGTGCAGTGGCGCAATCTGGGCTCACTGCAACCTCCACCTCCCAGGTTCAAGCGATTCTCCTGTCTCAGCCTCCTGAGTAGCTGGGATTACAGGCATGCACCACCACGGCAGGCTAATTTTTATATTTTTAGTAGAGATGGGGTTTCACCATATTGGTCAGTCTGGTCTTGAACTCCTGACCTCAGGTGATCCACCTGCCTCAGCCTCCCAAAGTGCTGGGATTACAGGCATGAGCCACCATACCCAGCCGCTATTTTTTTTTTAAACAAACTATAAAATCATAGATTTCAGTAGGAGAAAATAGTTAAATAGGCTACTTTCTTCTTAGGGAGGAGAATATTGTATGATGTAGTGTAGGCTACTGGTTACAGGAACAGAAAGGCGCTTATAAAGCTCAAGTTGCTATTTATCAAGGGTAAGCCTTCCTTCCTCCTGAACATCTGGCTTACTACACAGCAAGAGGCGCTCAGGTGCACCTCTGTGAGAAAACCTAAACCAATGCTCTCGCTCATCAGAGTCCTGAAGCTGGGAGGGAATAAAGATGAGGCCCAGGGCCAGAAGGATTCAGCTCATCCTAATTGGATGAGAGCCCTTTAAGGACCCCAGAGCCTGCAGAGATCAAAGTCCCCAGCCAGACTTCAGCCTTAAGCAAAGCAATTCTATCTCCTTAGGCTGTATCCCCAGGACATGAAAGCAATTAACATTTTAAAATTTCAATCCAATCAAGTACCTTCTTATTTTCTGAGGTGGTGATGTATTAACAGAAGGGCAGTTGTCTAAAATGATTCTAGAAAAAGGAAAGCTAAAAGTAAAACATGTCAGTATTTATTTGAGGCCCAGCACTGGTTATTCAGACAGAAATATCCGCAGAGAGGAGAAAGGTAGCTCCATCAGTTATTCAAGTGTGATGAAATATCTCTATAGACCACAATTCCATTTATTCTAATTCTATGCTCACTAAGCAACTTCAATCTAATTTGATCTCTTGAATAGACTCATTCACAGGGAAGTCATGCCTTGTACAAATGGTTTTTCCCACTATCCTGGAAACATCTGGATTATCATATGATGCCTTTGGAGTTGTCAGTTGTGAGTTATCTCAAATCTCTGGATGAGCTTGTTAAATTCAGATTCCTCAGCAGCAACAGTGAGGACTCCACTCTGGATTAGACTGACGGTAGGAAAGTAGGGGTGTGTGCTCAGGAGGTGCTGAGGGTGATCACTGGGGTCAGGCAGATGGTGTTAGAACTTCTGTTTTTATTTATTTTAAAAGTCCTATCCTTTAATTCGATTTTAGTTATACTTTGTAATGTACACTATATAAATACAGTGGTACATGGATGGAATTTATAAGTAAACAAGCTCGATGGGATGTGGGCTTAAAGGCTTTCAGTGAGTGGGGTACAAGTAATAAATCGTGGATGCTTCTGCTCCAGCCCATGGTAACCATCTCTGAGTCCTGTTCTGAGGAATCTCTTGCCCAATCTCTGGGATTTTTTATTATAACAAGATGATGTGAGTGTTTTTCCAATGCTTATAGCGCTTCTGGATGCAAAGAGCTTCCAGCATTATTATTGTTTGTTGATACTGCTCCCAACTGATCATACACTCCATGAAAGCTGGCATGAAAACATTTCCTCTCTGTAATCTTCAGCCTCAGAATACAGTCAGTACTCATAAATAATTATTCAATCAATAGATAAGTGACTCGTAGCCCCTCTCATTTATATCCATTTTCACTCCTTTTACAAAGTCCTCATGAGACAGAATGTTCTTTATGGTAACCTGGGTATTAAAGATGCTAAATAAATATAAATAAAAGCTAAGGCTGCTTTAGCACCTACTGATAACTGGATACTGCTTCCACTAGCACACCATAATTCTCCTTATCCATGACTGTATTTCTGTAACTCCTTATAGACTTCATTGAACAATGCCATGCATTTGCAAGACTGATGGTATCATAACCTTAAGGTTATTGAAATCGCTGCAATTTGTACTTGCTACCAAGGTCAGTGCTATGGAGGGTAAAGTGACAATGGGTGAGAATGCCAAGCTGGGAATAAGAGATTCACTGTATGGCAAAGACAGTGCCAAAGAAGGTGGCAGGGACCAGGCCAACACGGATAAGTGGAGGGGGCAAGGCTGGAAACTGAGAAGGAAGATGTGAAAGTTGTGAAATAGAACAGAAATTAGTGTCTGAGACTGGAAGGGTCAATCAACAGTAACAGAATAATGAGGCAGGTAGAGAGGGACTGGAGACTCAGCCTGGGGCTAGAATCAAAAGCTTTACAGAATGATCAAGATGACACTGAGGGCTCTGCAAGCTTGGAAGTGAGTCAGTCACATGAGAAGCTTTGTAACTACACGTTAGGCAAAGCCAGGGCTCATCACATGTGGCAAAAGGAACCAGGGAGGTACCTCTAGCTAGTACAGGAGAGGGGGCTGGGCCTGCAAAGCAGGCTTGCTGGTCTCCATCATCATTCTGAACCCCAATTAAGCATCAATAGAAAATGCAATATCATATCTTCACCCAAATTCCATAGCAGCCACTTACTTTAATCTGACCAATGATTATTTGGATTGGATATGATTTAAATCTGTGTTCCCACCCAAATCTCACGTCTAATTGTAATCCCCAATGTTGTGGGGCCTGGTGGGAGGTGATTGGATCCTGGGGGCGGTTTCTCATGAATAGTTTAGCACCATTGCCCTTGGTGCTGTCTTTGTGATAGTGAGTGAGTGCTTATGAGATGTGGTTGTTTAAAGTGTGCAGCACCTTCCCTTCTCTCTCTTGCTCCTGCTCCATCCACAGGGTATGTGTACGTCCCCTTTGCCTTCTGCCATGATTGTAAGTTTCCTGAGGCCTCCCGAGAAGCCCAGCAGATGCCAGCATCATGCTTCCTGTACAGCCTGTGGAGCTGTGAGCCAATTAAACCTCTTTTCTTTATAAATTACCCAGTCTTAGGTATTTTTTTTTTTTTTACAGCAGTGCAAGAACGGACTAAGATAGTATAGGATTCAAACTTCAAACTTTCTGAGCTTATTTCTGATGGGCAGCATTTCATTTTAAACTTAATTTTTGTTTCTAACAAAGTATTAAAGTATTACATGTACATACTTATAAAGGTCTAGTGGTGTTAGGACTAAAGCAAAAAGCAGTTCCCTGCTTCCCGCCCCCTCCCAATTCCTTAGAGACGCCTTCTAATACTTGTAACTCTTTCAATTAAATAGCTGTATTAAAAAACAAAACAAAACAAAACAAAACAAAAAACCACTGGAGCTACTTATTAATTTGTACCTTTTAGAAATTCTCTACTGATTTTCCTGAATATAAGATGAGACTTTAGCACTTTGATAAGCCTGCTTCCCTAGCCCCTTTCTCTATATTCTCCCCAAATAGCCAAATCACAGATTTTTGGTTATATTGAAATTCAAGTTTGGCATGGCGTCTCACACCTGTAATTGCAGTGACTGGGGAGGCTGAAGTGGGAGGATTGCTTGAGGTCAGGAGTTCAAGACCAGCCTGGGCAACACAGTGAGATCCTCTCTCTTAAAAAAAACAAAAATAGCTGCATATAATGGTGTAGTTCTAGCTACTTGGGAGGCAGAAGCAGGAGGATCCCTTGTGCCCAGGAGTTCGAGGTTGCAGTGAACTGTGGTCATATCACTGCATTTCAACCTGGACAACAGTAAGATACTATCTCTATAATAATAATAAAAAAATAAATTCAGTACAGTATTCACATTTTTGGACTATGTAATATTATTTAAAAGCCAAATAGTAAAATCTAATTGTATTTTCTTTAAATGGTATTTTCTTGCATTTTGTGTGTATGTAATCGTATTTTCTTGTTTTTTTTTTTTTTTGTTGCAATTGTATTTTCTTGTATTTTGTTTCTTTAAAATCAATAACTACTTTTTTCATTTGCTTATTTTTCAATGTATCTGCCATGAATTCTCTCCGGATTCTCTAACACAGCAGTAAAATTCTTCTCAAAAAGTTTCCAACATTGCACACATCAGGCCATCTGCAGTCACATTTTTGTCCTCTGGAGGCATCTTCTACGGCTCTCTTTCCTCTGTTCCCACCTGGACAGGTTCTTCTCAGGGTTACTGCTCAGCCCTTGTCCTGGGACCTCCCTCTGCCATTAGTGCAGGGACTTCCTTTTGCCACTCTGGTATTACCTCCCCAAGTTTCAGGATCTTATGACATCCGCTTCCTAGGTCTACACCCTCAGTTTCCTGAAACACATTCTCAGGTAGCTCCTTGAAAAAAAGAGATACTCAAGGTTAACTTTCTAAACCCATTTTCTTCTGATGAGTCATTATTCTACTTCCATGCTTAATTGAGAAACTCCAGAAAGAAAATTGTCAGGTTGTCAGGGTTGCCAATGAGAAAGCAACTGCTTTCTGTTTACGAAGCCTTATATGCAACCTATATTTTTTTCCTCTGGGGAAACTTTTAGGATCTTTAACTCTTTTAATTGGAACTTCATGATTGCCTTGATATAGATTTTTCTCCCATATCAGGTCTGAGACTTTAATAATTTCTCTGATCCCTTTTCTCAAACACCTATTTATGTTAGAATTTTTTTTTTTTTTTTGCTAATTTTGTTCCTAATTTTGATCTTTTTCCTTTGTGTTCTACTTCTTTGGACATTTCCTCAGCTTTATTTTCAATACTGTCATTGTGTTTTAATTTCAGCTATCATATTTTAAATTTCCAAGTATTATTTCTTGTTCTTTGATAGTCTCCCTTTTCATAGTACTCCATTCTGATTTTTTTGGAGGCAGTATCTCAGTATCTTCTCTTGTCTCTCTGAGAATATCAATTATCAAAAGTTTTCTTCTGCTTTCTCTGTTGCCTCTGTTTCTTCCTTGACCTCCTACCACCCACCCCTACCCTGGATTGTGAGTTTGGGGTCCCTTCTTTTATGAGATCTCTGACATTACCCTAAATGGTTGGTGAGTCTCACCTGTTTATACTGAACAGCCAAGTACTAGACAGCTGACTGCAATCTGGAGTGTGTGTGTCTGGGATGGCAGTGAATTTTTAATGATTGGGCTTCATTATTGCATGGAGAATCCCCTGACCCATTGAAGGGACCCCGAATGTCAGTATCTGTGACTTGTTTTGGTCACTGAATGTTCAATATCTTGAGAGAGGAATCCGCTACTTTCCTCATGAGGAATATATGTCTGTTGGTCAGTGCTTGGGGAGCTGAGAGGAAGAAGGCTAAGGAGAGGGGTCAACCTTATTATATCAATTTCCATATCTTTCCTCTGTTTTTATTAAGGAGTTTTTCCCTCATTTTTTGGTGCCTGGTGTCTGGAGTGTGAACCCCCACTTCCTCCATGGGTAGAGTAGGAGAGTCGCTGGCAGGGTCAGAGCGGGGAGCGGGGGTGTGACTGACCCTCACATAGACGTTCCACCATTCCTCCGGCTCTAAGCCTGGCCCTTGCCTGCCTCCAGTTCCTGGGCCTCTTGGAGCTCCACAGCTTGCTTCCCACCTGCCTATCAACAGTCTGCACTTACAGATTTTCCTTTACTGCCAGTAATGAAGTAACTGAACTTGTGATGTGCTGAAGTTCTGTCGTGAATGAAGAGAAAGAGGTAACAGACGGAGGTCATAGTCCACCTGTGGGTCCAGCAAGAGCCCTAGAAGCATTGGCGGGGTGGTACTACCAGGAGGAAGTGGTGGGGGTTGGGAGGGATGACAGGAAGTGAGTCCCTGGGCTGCTCTGGGCTGTCACTTGGTGAAGCTTCCCTGCACTGTTTCCGTGCGCAGGCTGAGGAATCTGACCTCCAGGTTCCCATTCTGCCTCTACCATCTCCACCTACTGGGCGATGTGAGGCAGATCACTTGGTCTTCCTAAATCCTCATGTGGACAATGGAATTGTGGCTGGCCGGGTCTTACCAATGCAGCCTCCATAACAACTATTTCAGCGCTGACTGAATGGTTAAGTTAATTATTAAAAGCCGAAAGAACCAGTGCCCTTATATAAAGGCTAGGATGTAACAAAAGCCCACCAAGAGTTTGCCTAGGCCTTTCCTGGGCCTTGAAACATGACAAGATAATGAAGGAATTCTTAATAGGACCCGTTTAGGATTAAACAAGTTTTAGTGGAGGTCTGAAGAAACTCCCCAGGCCTCCACAGAGAAGTTTAATGGGGGTCTGAAGGAACTCCCCAAACCTCCATGACTTAGCAGGAGACAAGACAATGGTCATTAGCCCAGCATCTGAACCCATTTAGATTAAGTACTTTTACTGAGGCTTCAGAGGAAGGTCTTCAGAACTCAGAGCCTAGTTATAGATTAAAAGAAGTGAGTCATTTATGTCTTTAGATAAATGCACACTTACTCATTGACATATAGCTTAGAAGGTATATAAGCTCTGGAAAACTTTGTAGGTTTGAGTTGATCTGGCAATAATTTCCAGGTCTTCTCCCTGTATCCAGTTACAGAAATAAAAACTCATGCCTGTAATTCCAGCACTCTGGGAGGCCGAGGCGGGTGGATCATCTGAGGTCGGGAGTTTGAGACCAGCCTGACCAACATGGAGAAACCCTGTCTCTACCAAAAATACAAAATTAGCCGGGTGTGGTGGCGCATGCCTGTAATCCCAGCTACTTGGGAGGCTGAGGCAGGAGAATCGCTTGAACCTGGGAGGCAGATGTTGCAGTGAGTTAAGATCGCGCCATTGCACTCCAGCCTGGGTGACAAGAGCGAAACTGCGTCTCAAAGAAACAAAACAAAACAAAAAAAACCTCTCTTCTTTCCCAGTTCATCTGCATCTCGTTATTGGGCAGTCAGAATAAGCAGCTCGACCCTGTTTGCTCTAGGCACAGAGTAACAGTGGAACCTCTTTTATAGGGTATGGTGAGAATCTCAGGAGATAACCCATGAAATACACTTAGCAGAGTGCTAGGCACAAAACAAAAGTTCAGTAAGTGTGATTACTTACTACTACACTGATAGCCTTTGATTTCACTTACAGTCAGCCTGTGCAAGGGCTTGGCCAAGGAGTGGGGAAGGATGGAAGAGGAGCCTCTTTTCATTCAATGTGTGAACAGTAAGATGACAAACCCTGAGACTTTTCTCCTGAGCCTGATATACCACAGGTACTAATGCTTTTTTAGAAATCATAAATTGACAATATATAATTGTATAAATTTATGGGGTACAAAGTGATGTCATGATTTATTAAGATGAAGTGAAATAATTAAATCAAGGTACTTAACATATCCATCACCTCAAATACTTAACATTTTGGGGGGTAAGAACATTTGGAATTCATCCTTAGCAATTGTGAAATATACACACTCTATTACTAACTACATTCACCAAGCTGTGCAACAGAACTTAACCAACCAACCAACCAACCAAGCATGTTCCTCCTAACTGCACTCTTTGACCATTTCCCCATTTCCTGCACCTCCCAGCCTCTGTGCCCACCATCCTCCTCTCTGCTTCTCTGGGTCTGTTTGTTTTAGATTCCACACATGCATGAGAGCTTGCAGTATTTGTCTTCGGTGCCTGGCTTATTTCACGGAGCATTATGTCCTCTAGTTCCATCCACGGGGAGCAGCAAACCCCAGGATTGACAGCTAAGCCTGCAGCAGTCACTTCCTCGGCTGGCTCACTCCTCTCGACCTCTCCCATGTCTGCCCTTTTGTCCTCTTCATCTCTTTCCCTCCTCTGCTCCCTCACTAGCTTCCAAAACTCTGTGCTCCCTATGTCTTCATCTCCACCGACTTTTTTTTTTTTTTGGTAATTCCATTCAGGACACATGAATCAGAGCTATCATCCTAGAGCACCAGCCCTGTGTTACGTGGTTTTGTAGAGTAGCCATTAAATAAAAATCTGATGAAAGGAGGAGTGACCTGACAACTAAGAAGGCAGAGTTACCCAAGCAATGGACATAATTGCATTTGAACAAACGTTTACAGGAGGTAACTGCAGAGTAGCAGAGACATGTGATGAGAAGCAGAGGCCCTGGCTGGTGTGCCCACCCCTGCCCTCTCTCCTCCCTCCCCAGAGGGGAGACGGGGAATTAGGAAGGGGGAAGAGACGGTGGCTAGAGGAGTCTGTGTTTGGCCCACATGGAGAAGATGGCATGAAGGCACTCTGGGCTGCAGTTTGGTGAGGAGTGTGGCTGCTGGGCTGGCTCCAGTGGCCAATGGTCTTGTCATTCCCCTCCCAGATTCAGTGATTTCTTCAGCCCACCAAACGGCTCACGCTGGGGCTGCACCTAGAAGCACATCTATAGCTTCTGCTGTAAATGGCAAACACTTTCCAATGTAAATAGCAGCTCTGAAGAGACTAATTACTCTGAAAATCATTAGTGACCCAAATGTTAGAGATTTGCAGATTCTTTGAGTTATGCAAAGGGCCTTCTATTGTTTCCTGTGAGCTGGGGACTGTGGACAACAATCAACCAGATGGCTTCATTTGCATGCAGATTTGAGTCTATTTGTCAAGAGTTCCTTATGGGAGGAAGAAAAATTACTTCCTTAATTAAACCTTTTTTGTACATTCAGGTTAGGTAAGAGGAGCTTTGTTCAGCTCTAGGCCTCATTTCATTGGGCAAGTTTAACTTAGAATGAAGGGCTGCAAGTTATTAATAAAATGCTGTCCATGGGTTTGAGTCAGCCACTCTCTCTGCAGCATTTCTTCCCGTCCAGCAAGCCTGTTCCACCGCTGCAGCCCGAAATGATCAGATGACAAGTTCGCAGGAGGAGCCAACAACATAAATATTTCACCCTGTGTGTCTCTGTGATTTGAGTCCTTTGGGCTAGAATGGGGATGGGGGTCCCACAGAAAAAAAGAATATGCTGGTGAAAGCCTGAAGGTCATAACACTTGGGGTGCTTCCTGCACTGCTGGGAGCTGACCTACAGCCGGGTTCTGGGGCTTGTGATAAAACTGGCTTGTTCCTAATTAGGCATGGAAATTCTTTCAGGTTGATCTCATTATTAGTGCATTGAAATATAAAGGGTACTTATGAGGTAATTTTGGTACATTTAAAATGTTTGAAACAGTTGTGTGTTTCACAAGTTTGAAGGGTGGGAACAAGTCTATGATTTTTTTATGAAGCTCTTCAAGCTGTCCACGTTAGGGCTCTACCATTTCCCACTTTTCATTTGGGGGCTATTATTTATGCCTGAGTAGTCCTAGGTCTACCGGGGCTCAGAGTTAATAACTAGAAGTGGAGACGTGAATAGCTAGGTGTGTCACGGGAACTTCTGGCCTTCCTGTCCTCACTCAAATTTCTGTCCTGGGTAAGCCCTAAGGGTTGCTATGTGATTGATTCCAGAAAGGAGGGAAAAACGAGACTGAATCTTTTACACCCTGGCAAAGAGGGGAAGAAGATTTAGCAAGAAACGAAGTTTTGATTCAGTAAAAATAAGACTAAGCAGTGCTTTTTGCATCTAGAGGTTGTAAAACAAATTGATACCTGCTTCCTGTAGGTTAAGGAGTAGACTATCAGGCTGGGCGTGGTAGCTCATGTCTATAATCCCAGCACTTTCAGAGGCTGAAGCTGGTGGATTGCTTGAGCCCAGGAGTTTGAGACCAGCCTCGGCGACATAGTGAGACCTCATCTCTATTTAGTAGGAAAAAAAGAAAAAGTATATATATACACATATATATATATGTATATATATATATGTGTATATATATATATATATATATATTTATCAAAGAGTGTGGTACACTGAAGTGCCATGGGAGCGGGGGTGACTCTGGGAAATGAAACTTCAAAATGTTCCTGTGTCCCAGGGATGAATATTTCTGCCTTTCCTTCTTTTCCTGAGTAATTTTCACCCATTTCATGATTTCAAGTACTAATCATATGTTAACGATTCCCAAATTTATGCATAAGTTAGATCTTCAATATAAATCATCAAGGTAAAGCTGTCCAGTAAGAAATGCCTATTTTAGCCTTAAACGCATAGTAGAGATCTAACTCAATATCTGAAAGCAAACATTCTTCTTCCAAATTAACTCTATCAGCAGTATTCTCCATCTCAGAAGGTAGAGCTTTTCCCTGTCTACCATTCAAGGCAGGAACCTGGGAGCTCTTTCTTAGTATCCAGTCAATCCCCAAGGCCTGATAGTCACACCTTCTAAATAGTCTGTGCTATGTCTCCTCCTCTCTATTCCTTCTGCTGCCTTGGCTCTGCATTGTCTCTTGCCTGGATGTGGCAGCAGCCTCCTAACTTGGTTCTGTTTCTGGTGCTGTTCATCTCAAATTCATCCTTGATAAAGTCAACAGAGAAATCCATCTAAAACGCAAAACAAGGCTGGGTGCGGTGGCTCATGCCTGTAATCCCAGCACTTTGGGAGGCCAAAGTGGGTGGATCACCTGAGGTCAGGAGTTCAAGACCAGCCTGGCCAACATGGTGAAACCCTGTCTCTACTAAAAATACAAAAATTAGCTGAGTGTGGTGGCAGGTGCCTGTAGTCCCAGCTACTCGGGAGACCGAGGCAGGAGAATCACTTGAACGTGGGAGGCGGAGGTTATGGTGAGCCAAGATTAGGCCATTGCACTCCAGCCTGGGTGACAGAGCAAGACTCCATCTCAAAAAAAAAAAAAAAAAAAAAAAAAAAGCAAAACCGACATTTCACTCTCATGTATCACATCCCAACGATTCCAAATATCTTGCAGAATATATAGTATTGCAAGCTTGGTGACGTGGCATAGTAAGCATAGGCCTGCTTCCCTAGCCTTATCTCTTTCTACTCTTAGCCTCAGAATGTATATTTCAGCAACATGCAGCTACCATTGTTCCCACCATGACAATGGTGTGTGTGGAATCCAGCTTTATTTGCATTGTTTCCTCTTTTTGGATTGTCTTTTTCTACAACGTCCTCCCCTTCACCCTCTCAGTTCATATACCACATTGGACTTGATTTCTACTCATTCTTTAAGACTCAGTTCAGATGCCACCTCCTCCAGAGAGTCTTTCTGATGTATCCCTGGACTGGGCATGGTACTATTTCCCTGTCCTCCTAGGATATCTTGTATCTATCATTGCATCTAACTTGTTGTTATAATTACTTTCATGTGTTCCTCTCCTCCGCTAGGCTGTGAATTTCAGAGAGCAGAGATTGTGCTTTCTGTATATTTCTAACAGTAATATCTAGCCTGACACACAGGTATTGAATACGTGTTTCCTGAATACATGAAAAAGTGTGTTTTTTTAATAAATTTGAACCATGGGTAATTCCACTACCAGTTACTATCATTGCTTGACATGACCATCTGCAAAGCCTACTTTTGACAGTGTCGGAATTGAAGAGTTATTTAACCCATATGGACAGAAGCTCTTCTAGGTTTGGCATTATTTATTTGGACGTTTGGACACTCTCGGCATTTCCCTTCTCAGATATCTGATGAGCTAGTCATCTTCACGGGGTCCTCAGGTGATACCCACAATGATGGGTGACAATGGTTCTGAGAACTGCCAGCCCCGTGAACATCACTTCTGTCCTTATTGTATCTCCTTTTGGTATCTACTTGCTCTTACCTCCATCTCTCTTCATATAATTGGAATTCATGATCTAATAGCATTACGTTTCCATTTTATCGTCTGCCCTGTTGTAATGAAGGATGGTCATAGCTGAGTTGTAAAAGACTGAGCTGCATTTAGCTACACTCCACCACTGTGCAAGCAGGAGTGCTGTAACGCCAGGCAGCCTTTATGTGTTGATAGACTACAAAACCTCCAGAGCCTCACATCCATAGAAAAACAGGTTTTATATCAAATCCATTAGGTGAGTAAAATGTGGAAAAAAGCCACCCATTTCAGCAGAATGATGGATGTGAAACTGGGAAACTGCTCTATACTCAGGGTAATGGGTTGATATGATCCATACAATTACGTTACACAAATCAAAGTTTCCTTTTTGTGCTCTTTTCATTACAGGAAATAAAAAGATTCACATGTCCTATTAATAGAAGCTGTGATTTTCCTGCTGAAAACAGTAACACAGTCCACATGTCTCAGGGGACAGCAGGATCAGTAAAGCATCAAAATAACCCATAGTGCAAAGAACGTGAGATGAGGAAACGAATGCAGTCTTTTAAGACCTCAGTTTCTTTATTTGTAAATTAGAAAATAATTCTTTCTTCACGGGGTTGTTGTGATGATTTAAAGCAATAGCATCATACAGAAGCATTGTGAAATACCAAAGAACTATAAAGGCCAAAAAATCTTACCTATATATTTTAATAATAATAGAAAAATAACAAAGACTTCTTTGTAGGCAGGGGTGAGATAATTGGTTTGGTTTTTACAAAATGTGCTGCAGTTTCCTTAGAATTCGTATATCCTCAAGAAGAAGGAAATACTATTGAAAGAAAGCCTGAAAACAAATTCCATTCAACTAAGTGAAAATAATTTCTAATATAAAAATAAATTGCGCATCAAAATGGAAATGAATGCTCCGATTTTAAGGATAAAAAGAACACTTTCAAGATCGAGAACGATTCTGTTTCGCAACTGGTGGTCTTTGTTGCTGTTTTTGTAGTGTGAAGCATGGAGCTTAGACACACCGTGCTTTGCTTGTGATCACCCTGGGGTGAGGATGGAAAATGGAATTCACATTGATGACACAGGACATATAAAAGTCTGTGTAAGACAAACAGAAGTTTTACAACTTGGTGTTACGTAATTAAAACAAATATAATGTGAATGAAATGATACCCAATATGCGAATTTAGAATAGTTTTAATTTCAAAGGAATCTGAGAATTTGTATCAGGGAAAGACAGACTGCATGAGAAGTGCCTGGAATAATGAACAGTGTGTTCACCAGAAGATGCTGCTGCATGGATGATGTGAAAGGACAACCCCAAAATTTCTAAGCCAAAGGAAAAAGTTAAGCTGGGAACTGCTTAGGGCAAACCTGCCTCCCATTCTATTCCTAAAAACAATAGCTACTAAGATAAAAAAAGGCCACATACCTCCCTCACAA
Organism: Theropithecus gelada; assembly: GCF_003255815.1. Taxonomy (NCBI): domain Eukaryota; kingdom Metazoa; phylum Chordata; class Mammalia; order Primates; family Cercopithecidae; genus Theropithecus; species Theropithecus gelada. The sequence continues at coordinate 172,469,222 of NC_037670.1, read as the reverse complement.
GGAATATCTTTGTGGACAAAGGACAGACACAACTCAGAGTCACTCCTCTGCTCACTGAGATAAACACATAACTGTTTGCCTCCTTTGGAGAGGCTAATCAGAAACTCAAAAGAATGCAACCATTTGTCTCTTAGCTACCTATGACGTGGAAGCTCCCTCCCCATTTCGAGTTGTCCTGCCTTTCTGGACAGAACCAATGTACCTCTTACATATATTGATTGATGTCTCATGTCTCCCTAAAATTTAAAAAACCAAGCTGTGCTCCGACGACCCTGGGCACGTGTCATCCGGACCTCCTGATGCTGTGTCATGGGTGTGCAACCTTAACTTTGGCAAAATGAACTTTCTAAATTGACTGAGACCTGTCTCGGATATTTGGGGTTCACAATGGTTATCACAGTACTACAGGCCCCAAAAGCTATATGCAAACTACACTGAGGGTCTGGCTGGGCCACAACATAAAAGATTTTCACTGCACGAAGAGGTACTGCTGCAACCCAAAATGGCGGAACTTCCTTCCACATGTATTGAGCACAATGTGGTACAAAAGTAGGTGCCTGGATAATCAAATATTTAATAAATTATTACAATAACATTTAGTATGGCATGCCAATTTAGGATTTGACTTACATTTCCCATTTCAACATTTCAAGATGTAAAATTGAGGTTTTGCATTTAACCCAGCAATCCCATTGCTGGGTATATATCCAAATGAATAGAAATCATTGTATTATAAAGACGCCTGCACACAAATGTACATCACAGGACTATTCACAATGGCAACAACATGGAATCAACCTAAATGTCCATCAGTAGCAGACTGGATAAAGAAAACGTGGTACATACACACCATGGAATACTATACAGCCATAGAAAAGAATGAGATCATGTCTTTTGAGGGAACATGGATGGAGCTGGAGGCCATCATCCCTAGAGAACTGACGCAGAAAATCAAATACGACATGTTCTCACTTATGAGTGGGAGTTAAATGATGAGAACACAGGGACACAAAGAGGGAAACAACAGACCCAGGGGCCTACTTGAGGGTGGAGGTTGGGAGGAGGGAGAGGAGCAGAAAAAATAACTATTGGGTATCAGGCTTAGTACCTGGGTGACAAAATAATCTGTACAACAACCCCCCGTGACATGAGTTTAACTATATGAAAACATGCAGCTCTACCCCTGAACCTAAAATAAAAGTTAGAAAAAACAGAAGTGTTGGTCTTCTTTTCTTGCCTTAGACATCATTGATAGCAATGGGGAAGACTCTATGTTCAGAATCTGGCTGTTTGAGAATCTTCATATTTTTAAAAGTGAATTTAAATAATAATGAAAAGCAAAGATTATAGCTTCCCCTGCCATAGCATAGTGCTGTAGGTTACGCTAATCTGAAACTGAGTAGATGGTGGCATACTCTGGGTTTTGAAAGCAATTCTCTCCAACAGTCTGGCAGCCACCCAGAGCACAGCAGCTTTGAAACATGTTGCATTCTGACCTTTTCCCAGTCTAGGGGCTCTGGAGGAAGAACAAGGGCTCTAAAATTCAGATTGGAATGTGCACAAACAAAGCACTGAATGGATTTCGAGGGAACCAATCTCACATTTCACTTCTGCAAAACTTTATGGGAAGTTTATGGGGATTTATTGTTTCAAGAACAGAAGGACATTTACCTACAGATGCAGGGGAATAAATTTCAAGTGCATTTAGTATTGGAGAATGGTCGCTTTATTGCTGATTTCAATCCACTTGACTTTCTCCTTAATCTTTTACCTTCCACCTCAAGTAGAACACCACACACACACGCGCGCGCGCGCGCACACACACACACACACACACACACTGAACTTTTTAGTTTGGTGCTTCCATGGTGTAAGTGATTTATAAATGTTTATAAAAAGTTTTGAATAGCAAAAAATTGAAGCAACCACAATGTGTAAATGTATTACGGTATGTATTTGAAGAAACATGCATTCATTTGGACAAAAAATGTGATACAACATGGCATAAACCATAAAATAGATCTATGTAAATTGCCCATTGTATGTTGTTAAGGGACAAGCTATTTTCAGAATAAAATGTATATCACAGCTCCATTTTATTATATTAATATTAGGTTGGTACAAAAGTAATTGCAGTTTTTTGCACAAACCTAATAAGTATGTGTGCATTGTTTATGTGCCTGATACAAATATATGTGTATATACTCCACATATATAATATCCACATACACATATATGCATACATGCATCTCTGTGTGTATATTTGCTTAAGCTCAGAATAAAGGACTAATGTCTAGAAGCCTTTATACCTAGCTTTAATGGTGTGGATGGTAATGGAAAGGATTCACAGTGGGAGGGACCTAGGTGTTTTGTTCATTGATTTATTTGTTCTGTGGGAGTGTAGAGAGAACAAAAGGAAAAGGAAAGAGGAAGGAGAAGGAAAGACAAGAGTCCAGGAAGTCTTCAAAAGAGAGAGGAGCGTGGCCGGGTGCAGTGTCTCACACCTGTAATCCCAGCACTTTGGGAGGCTGAGGTGGGTGGATCACGAGGGCTCAAGACCAGCCTGGTCAAGATGGTGAAACCCCGTCTTTACTAAAAATACAAAAATTAGCTGGGTATGGTGGCATGTGCCTGTAATCCCAGCTATTTAGGAGGCTGAGGCAGAGAATTGCTTGAACCTGGGAGGCAGAGGTTGCAGTGAGCCAAGATTGTGACACTGCACTCCAGTCTGGGTGACAGAATGAGACTCCATCTCCAAAAAAAAAAAAAAAAAGGAGGGAGGAGTGAGGAGGAGCTCAGGACCTGTCAGGGATGGGAGGAGCAGGGTAGAGAAGCGAGGGCCCTGGGAATGGCAGAAAGAATTCAAGAGTGCTGTGTGCTACGCTACAAACTAAGTGGTGTTTGATGCTCCTCATAAGATACAAATGGAAGTTAGACTCTTTTCATTACTTTTGTTTATTGGATTGTGATTTTGAGGAGAAAGTCCAGCCTGGAACTATGCAGATGAAGGCAGAGAAGACCTCATCCTAGACCTACACTGCAGCCACAGGGGGAAAAGGGGACCTTCTCATTTATACTGAGGAAGAGTAAGGTTCCTGAGGTTGTATGATCCACACATGAGGCCTGCGTGCGGCTGAGGTGTTCCATACTACGAACTGCCCATGTCCAACACACACACACACACACACACACACGCACACACACAATTGTAATACTTTTTTCTTCCAAGGAATTCTCACTGGCCGTAGCAAATTTTTCTTCTCCAATCCTTATTCCATTAATGTTATAAATTCATAGTTATTAATAAATATAGCTAAAATCTACAATAATAGCATTGTTAATAGTAGCTCAAAACCTTCCCATGTTCTAAGCAGTATTTCAACACAGGTTTTATCTCAATTAATTCTCACTTCAAGTGCTGTTATTATCTCCACTTTTCATGTGGGGAAACTGAGGCACAGAAAGTTTAATGTGAACACTCGGTTCTATTTTCACATCTGGGTTTTGTGGCTTCAATACTAGTGCTCTTTCCACATGCAAAAGAATGCAGGCACTTTTTTATAAAGCAATTTCTTCCTTCCTCTCACTGTCCTGGGCTGTTCTCATAAATAGAGCATGAGCTCTTCAGACTTTCCTAGGGGACAGATGGCCAATGAACATTGGATGTTGATGCAGCTGTGTCATTCTGAGCTTTTTATTCTGGGCTTCCCTGGCACCTGAAACAGATGCTACTTTATCCTTCTCTTCAAAGTTCAGCTAAAAGAGATTCAAAAGAAGATTTTTCTGTAAGATTCAGAAAGGCCGATCTAAGGTCACCCTCAGCCATATTTTGTCTCATATGTTCACTGAGAACCTACTCTATGGCATTCTTAGCTCTGGACTTCATGGAATACATAGCATGTAAAGACCTTATTTTATTTTAGTGAAAATTAAAAAAAATTTTAAAGACATGGGGTCTATGTTACCTAGGCTGGACTCAAACTCCTGGGCTCAAGTGATCCTCCTTGCTCAGCCTCCTGAGTTGCTGGGACTGTGGTGCACACCACTGTGCCCAGCTAGGACCTCCTTATATTTTGTCTCTGCCTCTGAAATCGCCCAATTCCACTCTCTCCCTTGCTCACTAGGCTCCAGCCACACGAGCATGCTTTCTTTTCTTTCTTTTTCTTTTACTTTTCTTTCTCTTTTTGTTTTTTTTTTTTTGAAATGGAGTCTCACTCTGTCACCCAGGCTGGAGTGCAGTGATGTGATCTTGGCTCACTGCAATCTCTGCCTCCTGAATTCAAGCGCTTCTCCTGCTTCAGCCTCCCGAGTTGTTGGGCCTACAGGCGTGTGCCACCACACCCAGCTAATTTTTGTATTTTTAGTAGAGGTGGGGTTTCACCATGTTGGCCAGTATGGTCTCGATATCCTGATCTAGTGATCCACCTGCCTCGGCCTCCCAAAGTACTGGGATTACAGGTGTGACCCACCATGCCCGGCCTCTTTTCTTTAAAGTACCAAGCTTGTTCCAGCCTCAGAACATGTTCTTTTCTGCCTAGAACACTTCCCACATACCACTGCAGGGCTGTCTTTTTCCCCTCGTTTGGAACTCAGTCATCTCCTTGAACCCCTGCCACCTACTCAAAGAAGTGGTAAATCCAACCTAGTCACCTTCAGTCATTCTCTATCCATTTAATTTTTATAGCATGTAACACTACCTAAAATATCTGTTTTAGAAATTTATGTACTGCTTGCTTATCCTGACCTAGATACAAAGTGATATATACAATCACTTTGCCTATTTTGTTCTTTGCTATGTTTTTGACACCTTGCTGGGCATATAGTAGGTGCTTACTGAACGCCATTGAATGAGTGAAACATACCACCTAGTGTCCACCAGTTTGAGAGCTGTAGGTTATGCACTCGAACAGCCGAGGAGGACTTCAAAAGGCCACTATCCTCATGGAGTTACTGCTTGATGAAATCAAGCCTTGTTATCACATCGGTAATATTTGTGGAAGTTATTTAGAAAGAGTAGCTTAAAAATGATTTCATGTGACAAACTACTCAAGATATTATTAACTCTTTATTCCAAAGTCCCTGATGTATCTTGTCAAACTATTTGTTTTTTTATATTTTTTACAAATGACACTGAGCTGAATTTAAACAACACATTTTCTGGTTGTGTGGGACACATGGAAAGAAGTTTGGTAGCACTGACATGGAATGCTCATGTTAAAGAGACCAGTTGTTCTAAATTGGCTGGGCTGGTCCAACTTCCTAATGCCCTGTACTCATAAAGAAGTTGTCTGAAAATGTGCAGCTGGGTTTTCATGGACCACATGGGAAGGGTTCATTTTTCCCATATGAATTGAAGTTTGTGCCGTAATACCTCACAAAGGCATGTATCACGATGAACAACTGGTCTTTAGTTTGCAACCCTGTGCCCATTCCTGGAGCATGGATTTGGCTGGGAGAAGGCATTCACTAGCTCTAATATCTCCAAGAAGCTTTATATTATAGGAAGGTCAGGTACTCACCAGACTCATCCAACCCTTCTCAGATTCAGAGTCTCTCCTCTTCTCTCAGGTTGGCTAATGATTATTCGAGTCATATTAAGGGATAGTAAGATCTTGGTCTTTCCCAGTAGGGAAGCTCTTTCACACAGGACAGGGCCTTGGGTAAGGTTTGTGCTTCAACACTCAATGAGGGTAAGTCCTTCCGTTTTATTTGCCTTCGTAGACCAGGCTCTTGTACAAATAGGAAAATCACTCACTGGACAGTCTTCAGGAGTGTGAGAAGGTGAGGTTTGGTTTCGATGCTCTCCTGCTTCTTGCAGCCCTGACCCTGCCAGTGTGCCTCCTGCTATACCTCTATCCACCCTATTCTCACTATTCATCAAGCAAACCTTTATGACGTGGTGGCTGATAATTGCTTCATGAATACTCACCCCTGTTTCTTTAAAATTATTTTAATAAGGGATTCCTGAAAATGGAAATGTCTTTATGGTCTAGATTAATCTCTAGTGGTATGATTTCACGTATCAACACAAAATGGGGGCAAGTACTTTAATATCCACGGCCTATATCTATACTTACAATAATTAGCTGGTTGTTACTTCTCAGTCATAATCTATGTTTCACTGTGACCACACACGCACACACACAGACAGAAAAATGTTCAGCTTAAGAATCTTGACAAACGAGGAGATGAGATTGAAATAATCTAGCGGAACAAAAATTTTTCTGATTCCTCTACTAACAGAAATCAAGTAATAATTTCCAAAGTTTACATTTGACCATGAACTTGGACATTGGTGTTTTTAAGCAGGAAGAAAGATCCATTTTTTATACTTGAGAAAAATAAAGTATAAATTGGAAAGTACTTAGTAAAAAAAACGTGCAGAAGCAACTGTCTGCATCCTATGAAAAAAAAACGTTAAACTATTTCATGACTTTTTCTTTTAATATTAAACTTTAAAAATTTCCTTCTTTGAAGAAAATACATGGGACATTTTTCTCCTGCTCTACTTGACATGCTTAAAGAGAGCAAATAAAACATTCCACTGTGTATTAGAAAATTCTGTGCAGGAGGGGAGAACATTTTAACAGAAAGAATTTGGAAGACGGGAGACTAGACCTGATCAGTTTTCACAAAGCCTAACAACTCTGTGAAGGATTAGGGACCGGGAGTAAAAATGTAGTATTTCCTTCAGATTATGTTTCCCCGGTGGTGCGCTTTTTGTGTGACTCAGCCTGATATTTCTGTTGTAATCAGTGGCTCACAAACTTTGGTGAGCATCAGAATCATCCGCCGGGCTTGCTGAAAAGGCAGTTCGCTGAGCCATAACCCCAGCTATTTCCAATCACTCTTGCAGTTCTTTTTCATGAGGATCTCAGCTGCTTCTAATGCAGATGATCTTCTCTACAGAAGCTCTGCAAACACTGTTTTGGAGTCTGTGTACTTCTCAGACTGCTTATTAGAAGCCTGGCTAATTTCGAAGTACTGTTATTTTGAACTTTGTGAAGGGTAAACATGACATTAGTTCTTGTTATTGGTGCAGCCAGATCAGAGACCTCACGCGGAGAACACACGGACAATCTGCCCGGGAATCGTGCCTTGCTCCTGATTTAGGTTTCTGTGAGCAGGAATAGCTTGGCAAGCCTCACAGACACTGAACAGCGCAGGCTCATCAGCTTTGATGCAGAACGACATTGCTTTCTTTGCAGGGGAAAGTGTTACACTAGGAGCCAAACTGGCTTTTCTGTGGGCCTCTGGGGAAAACAGGACTTTGAGCTTGGTCCACGGTCCAGGAGGAAGGAAGTTCAGAGGCTTGGCATGTAGCCTGTAGTCCTGATTTCTGTGTTTGTTGACTCAAGCTCATTTAACTTTCAGGACATTATTCTCTCTCATCCTCTTTCTTCTACTTTACTCTTGGTTCATCATTTCATTGGTTCCACTGCCTCTTATTATCTCTGAAATATTTACATTCCTCAGAGCTCCACCATGCCACTGTGCTCGTTTATCTGCGTGATCTCAACTATCTTTCCACTGATAGCTCCATCTATGTCTAATCAGGGTCCTAGAGCCAAGAGTCAAAATTCAATCAGAACGTGCTTATCTACTAAGATTTCTTACCAGAAGCTGACAAGAGCAAGTCTAAAACCAAACTCATTGCGCTTGTGGTCTTCATCTTAGTAATATCACCGTTTCTATTATGAACCTTCAGGGTCTCTTCTGAGCCAGAAATCTCATGTCCATGCAAAATCACGTGCCACATTCTGTCATTTCAGCTCCAAAGTCTCTCAAGTCATCCTCTGTGATCTTTTCCCACTGCTTTTGTCTCCCTGACTCTAGTACCACCCCTTCCAGATCATCCTCCAAAGAGCCAACACGATGGTTGAACTAATCAATTAACTAATTAATCACAGATAATTAGTAACACACATCACAAATCTTGCCAGCAGATTTGCCCCCCAGCTGCAAGGACATTCAACTTCTGTATTCCTTCTTTTCTTCTCAGTCTTAGTTACCAAAACCACGATTATTTGTAAAGAAAATGATGATGAAATACTGTAGCTAATATTTGTCTATGTTTATTATGCATCGTTTACTGTGCTATGCACTTACTATGCATTATTCCACGTGTTTCACAAAACATTAAAAAACAGATGCTGTTATTAGTCTCCTTTGCAGATGAAGCCGTTGAGGCTTCTAGAGAAATTAAGTAACTTGTTCAAGTCCTCATGGGTAGCAGGAGGGACTTTAAAGAAAGTCTGTCTGAATCCAGAGCCTGTACTCTTAATCCCTTCTCCACTGCCTAGTTTTATGTGGTTTAAGTAATATTAGCCACTGGGTGTGGTGGCTCGCACCTGCAATCCCAGCACTTTGGGAGGCCAAGGCAGGCAGATTGCTTGAGCTCAGGAGTTCGAGACAGCCTGGGCAACATGGTGAAACCCTGTTTCTACAAAAAATACAAAAAAGTAGCCAGGTACGGTGGTGGCACTGGCCTGTAGTTACAGCTACTTGGGAGGCTCAGCCTGGGAGGTTGAGGCTGTAGTGAGCTGTGATTGTGCCACTGCACCCCAGCCTGGGTGACAGAGTGAGACTCTGTCTCAAAAGAAAGAAAGAAAAAATCATACTATCGAGAGTACTCTTACTATGATACATAGCGTTCAAAATAATTTTCTATGATGTGGGGTGGAAAACGGTGATGGGTTTGAGACAATCCACCTACATTCTTTTATTCAGTTGCTGCTGTGAACTTAGCTAGGTCAGGGTGAATTTGTCATTACGACGTCTGTAAAACAGAGTTATGTGTAAGAGGACAAAATCCATGGCCCCAGCTTCCTGATGTCATGTTTTCCTTTTTCTGCTGACAATCTTTCAAGTGTGTTAGCTGTTAATGACTGAGGGACTTTATAACTCTTCCCATTGTAAATAGGTTGGCTGGTTCAGTATTTTCCAAGTACGTTCAACAGAATACTAATTCCAGGGAATGACAATAGTTGTCATATCAGAAAAGGTTTCTACAGTCAAATGTGTATGAGAAATGCTGTATTAAAAATGTTAAACACATTTCTTTACTGCAAGAGTCACAGTACATTGTGATTTTCTGAAAGGAGTATATAGCCGGTGTTGATGCACATATATGATCACGAGGCTCTTTTTTTTTTAGCTTTCCTTTTTACAAAAACTAAATTTTTTTTTCAGCAGAACTCTCAGATATATCTATTTGGGAAATGTATCAAAGAGCTATCTGGTATTTCTGTTCACACAGATTCAATCTTTGTGTTTAAAGCATGTGGACTGTGCTATTTATTTTTATCTAAACCCTATATATGTTATAAAGGAGCATCACCTTCTTTTATTCTATTTAGAAAGTATGATAACTGGAACAAATTGCTGTGTTGCAGAAGAAGATGTGGGGGATTATCAACTAAACTGTTTATCTGTGTTGTCAGAAAGCAGGCACCTAGACCAAATCTTTGTGATTGTTTTTTTTGTTTTTGTTTTTAATTGAGACTCTGTGTTTTTCTTCTTTGCAACCCTCTTTGCATATCTAATAAATCATTTTCATACTTTAAACAAGCTCTTTAATCAGCTGGGACAGAAGCTGCTTTCTGTCATCCTCTTCCTCTAACGTTAATCAAAGCAGTTACAGTAGCAGCAACTCCAGCATTACTAAATTATGTTTTCTTGAGAAATTGAAGGTACATCAGGAGAACAAAAGCCGGGCACGCTCACCATGGAGGATTTTTAAATCACAGTAAAATGTTTTGAGAGTTCTTTTCTTACTCAAAACCACTAGGCTTTGGACTAGCCAGTGAAGCCTCTAACCCCTAGCAGGGTAGGAGGTGCTGGTTCACTCTGAGCCCCTAGACTTTCCTTTAAGTTCCCGAGTGCATTTGATCCAGGGTCCCAGTGGGGACCCACCTGCTTCCATTTCTTCATCCATCCAAGTCAAGAACAAAATACAACCAGCCTCTCCATTTTTTCAGGGAAGCTTTAGAGCTCTCCTGGCTTGTTGCCCTTCTGGAATCATGCCACTCATGAAGATGGAAACACTTGAAGGGTATTCCTGTGTGGACTGATGTGCGATTTACCAGACTAGATAGAAAACAAGGACGTTCCCCTCCCATCAAACACAACATAACATCTGCTTTTGTTGGTCAACATTTAACCAAAAGTCATGGAAGAATTAGGAAACCTGCTTCCCCAAGGAAATGAAGCAGACTGGGTCTCCAGATCCAGGCCAGAGACTTATGCAAGCTTTCTCTGCTTTCCTTACGTGAGTGTATATGATCTTCAGTTAAATCACTGGCAAAATAAGACTCCCAGGCCATTTAGGAGCTATTCACACATGTCTGCCTCCTTCCTTGTTTTTGGATCTGTGATGGGAATTTTAGCAAATTCCCTCCTACCTGATAATTGTAAATTCTTTATTTTAATGTCTCTGGAACCCAAGGGAAGTTGTTTGATTTGGATCCTGTCCCTCTTGGCCTAGTCTTTTAACTTCCCCATATCATAAATACGTCAATTTCATCCAGTCAGGGAAGATTTTCCTCCTTCTCCCACTACACTGCTGGATTCTCTTTTGCTTGTAGTATCTTTGAGGCTACAATCTGACCCATGGAGATGTTTCGTGGAAACAGTTCAATATAAGATGTAACAGACATGCTGATAAATGGTATGTATTAAAGTCACTTAAGATGAAGACTATAAAAGGAATGAAGAAAGAATACTTCTCAGCTTTGGGTGTTATGTTTTTATGTATCATAAATAATTTTTCCTTAGAATAACAAACATTGCTGTTTATTGACTTTTTTAATGTAAAGAAAAACTGCCTTTTTAATTCATGATTTTGTCCCATATGCATCGCCTTCTCTGGACCATACATAAGCCACATCAGGAAGCTTCACCTTTACTTCATTACCTATTTGAGAGCTGGGATATTTATTCCAAAAAGAAAGTGTAAATTAAAAAAAAATTAAAAACTAGTTGACTTTGAGAGCTGGGATATTTATTCCAAAAAGAAAGTGTAAATTTTTAAACAATTAAAAACTATTTGATTGACAAGTAAAAATTGTGTATATTTATGGCATATAACATGATGTTTTGAGAGAGATACATATACACACATATACATACACAGTACACATTGTAGAATGGCTAACTAAAGGTATTTAATACATGCATTATCTCAAAAATTTATCTTTTTTATAGTGGAAACATAAAATCCACCTTCATAGCAATTTTCATATACACAATATGTTGTCATTAGCTGTAGTCACTATGATGTACTATGTACTACGATCTCTTGAAATTACTCTTTTGGTCTAACTGAAATTTTGTGTCCTTTGGCTAAGATCTACCCAATCCCACCATCTTCCAGTCTCTCTGGTAACCAGTATTTTACTCTTTGTTCCAATTACTTCAACTTTTTCACCCTCCACATGTAAGTGAGATCATGGGATACTTGATTTGTGCCTGGTTTATTTTACGTAACATAATGGTCTCCAGGTACATCCAAATGGCTGGATTTCCTTCTTTCTGAAGCTTCCATAATGTATATATACCATATTTTCTTTACCCATTCATCTGTTGATGGGCACTTGAGTTCAGATCTTTGCTATTATGAATAATGCTGCAGTAAACATAGGAGTGCACTTATCTCTTCTACATACTAATTTCATTTCCTTTGGATATATAGCCAATAGTGGGATTACTGGATCATATGGTAGTTTTATTTTTAATTTTTTGAGGAACCTCCATACCTAATGGTTGTACTAATTTACATTTCTACCAACAATGTGTAATGGTTCCCTCTTCTCCACATTCTCACCAACACTTGTCTTTTATCATTTTGATAATAGCCATTCTAACAGGTTTGTGATGGTATCTTATGGTTGTAATTTGCATTTCCCTGATTAGTGATATTAAACTTTTTAAATATATTTGTTGGCATATGTATCCCTTCTTTTGAGAAATACCTACTCAGGTCCTTTGTCCATTTTAAAATCAAGTTATTTGTTTTCTACTACTGAATTGTTTGAATTCTTTATAAATTTTGGACCCTAATCCCTTACCAGATGTATGGTTTGTGAATACATCCTCTCATTCCATAGGTTGTCTCTTCAATCTGTTGGACTGTTTCCTTTGCTGTGCAGAAGTTTTTTAGTTTGATGCCCTTCCATTTGTCTATTTTGGCTTTTGCTGCTTGTGCTTTTGGGGTCATAGCCAAAAAATCTTTGCCCAGACCAGTGTCATAGGGCATTTTTCCCTATGTTTTGTTCTAGTAGCTTTACAGTTTCAGGTGTTACATTTAAGTCTTTAATTCATTTTCAATTGATTTTTGTATACGGTATAAAATAGAGCCTAGTTTCGTACTTCTATGTACGGATGTACATTCTTGAAGAGACTGTCCTTTCCCCATAATTTTGGTACCTTTGTCAAAAACCTATTGACCATAAATGCATTAATTTATTTCTGGGGTCTTTATTCTGTTCCATTGGTATATGTGTCTGTATTTATGCTAGTACTATGCTGTTTTTATTACTATAGCTTTGTAGTAGGTGTCAAAATCAGGTCATGTGATATCTCTCTGTTATTTAAAATTGCTTTAGCTATTTAGGTTCTTTTGTAGTTCCATATGAATTTTAGGATTACTTTTCCTATTGCTGTAAAAAATGTTGTTGGATTTTTATAGGCATTATGTTAAATCTGTAGATCACTTCGGGTAATATTGAATTTTTACAATATTCTTCAAATTCATGAAAATGGGATATCTTTCCATTTACTTGTGTTCCTTCAATTTCTTTCCTCAATGTTTTATAAATTTCAGTATAAACTTTCACCTCCTTGGTTAAACTTTTCTTAAGTATTTTTTTTTCAGCTATTATAAGTGAAATTGTTTTCTTTATTTCCTTTTTGGATAATTCATTGTTAATATAAAGAAATTTATTTTCTTTGATTTTTGCTATTTCTTTGATATTTGCTGTTGATTTTTGTAAGTTTTGTATCCTACAACTTTACTGAATTCATTTTTTTAGTTCTAACAGTTTTTTCGTGGAGTCTTTAGGATCTACTATATATAAGATCATGTCATCTGCAAATAGAGACAATTTAACTTTTTCCTTTCCAATTTGGATGCCTTTTATTTCTTTCTCTTGCCTAACTGTTCTGGCTAGTACTTTCACGTTGAATAAATGTGGCAAGAGTGGGCATCCTTGTCTTCTTCCTAATCTCAGAAGAAGAGCTTTCACCTTTTCTCTATTGGATATGATGTCAGCTATGAGCTTGTTGTATGTGCTCTTTATTGTGTTGAGATATATTTATTCTGTACCTAATTGCTGAGTATTTGTTTCATAAAAGAAAGTTAAATTTTATCAAATGACTTCTCCGCATCTATTGAGATGATCATGTGGGTTTTGTCCTTCATTCTGCTAATGTGGTATGTCATATTTATTAATTATTGTATATTGAACCATCCTTGCTTCACTGGGATAAATCCCACCTGACCATGGTGAATGATTCTTCTAATATGCTGTTGAATTCAGTTTGCTAGTATTTTGTTGAGGATTTTTGCATTTTGCATCTATATTCATTAGGAATATGGGCATGTAATTTTTTTTCTTGTGGTGCTTTTTCTGGCTTTGTTATCAGGGTAATACTGGCCTGGTAAAATGAGTTTGAGAATGTTCCTTCATCTTCATTTTTTGGTAAAAGTTTGCAAAAAATTGGTATTTTATCCTTTAAATGTTTGGTAGAATTCAGCAGTAAAGCTATCAGGTCTTGGGATTTTCTTTGATAGGAAGCTTTTTATTGATTTAATTTCCTTACTCATTAATGGTTTGTTTAGATTTTCTATTTCATCATGATTCAGTTTTGGTGAGTTCTATGAGACTAAAAATTTATTCTTTTTTAAGCTTATTCAATGTGTGCTGTTCATAATAGTTTCTTGTGATCCTTTGGATTTCTATGGTATAAGTTATGTGTCTCCTCTTTCATTTCTGATTTCATTTATTTGAGTCTTCTCTTTTTTTTCTTAGTCTAGCTAAAAATTTATTGATTTTGTTTATTTTTTTCAGAAAACCAACTTGTAGTTTTGTTGATCTTTTCTGTTTTTCAGTTTCTATTTCATTGATTGCTACTCTAATCTTTATTTCCTTCCATCTAGTAACTTTGGGTTTATTGGAGAGGTTGTAAGTTTTTATGTAAGGGTTTGAAGTAGCTGATTCATACAAATATAGAAACTAAAGAAGTATCAATGAAGGTCATAGTTTATACTAATTCATTGGAGGTGGGACAGCAAAATGCAAAACATACTGACCATCAGTGCTAGATACAAGGATTCAACTTGCTGCTGGAAATAGCATGTGTGCTACTGTACACACACATTTTGTGAAAGTATACATGGTTTGAAACCCTACAGAACTGGGCATAAGAAATCTTTCAAAACAATCCCCCTAAGCAGAAAGAAGAGGGTCAAAAGTTTCAACGCCAAAATAAAAGGTTTCATTTTCAATAAAACCACGTAATCTGAGAAAAATAGAGCATAGCAATATATAACCTTATTTGGAAAACATTTTTGTGAGCTTATGACATTAAAATAACTTGTATTTTCCATCTCTGACATTATTAAATATGGTCAAGCAGCAGCACTGTTATCACTTGCCATCAACTCTCTTGGTTATCCCTAGTTTCCAGATTTTGGACTTTAATAGTATTCTCTACTATTCTTTACTACTTATGGTAGGGAAGCTGGTTCCATGTTTCGAGGCAGTAAAACAAAGCAAAGTGGAATGAGTCTGGGACATCTTGTTATTGCTATAAAACAAATATGTTTTTAAGAATGTTGGAGACTGTACTAAAACTCTAAAAAGATCGATGGAGTCAAGTTAAAGAGATCCCTGCTGATCAAATTTTGATGATTTGATGAGAGAGAGGGAGAAAGTGAGCATGAATTATGGTTGACTAAAAGAAGTTGAGTCTAGTCTGAAAGGTCATTAGCTTAAAATGATATTTGAAAGAGAAAAGTTAATATAAGCCATAGAAAAAGATAGTTATAATTCAAAGAAGGGTAAACGAAATAGGGTATGTTTAATGGGGATTTAACATATGTGGGTATTTTATTTCCTGTGAAAACAAATTTACATTCCTTACTATATAGTCGCTATAGTGGGTAGTACAATAGACACAAAAATAGGAACTCAAGTTTCCCTTAAAACTCAGTTACCATAATGAAATCAGAAAGACTAACCACATGGGGCCCCACATAATAACTGGATAGGAAAGAAGACTAGCATTTTATTGGTACCAGTGACCACACCATAGAAAGAAATCAATGGTGATCTCAAAAATGATAGTTTAGGCAAGTGTCCTGAGGAGGAGGACTGACAGGTAGACTGAATGCATTATCTCCTAGCAGGCAATTCTTCAGTGGCCCTAATAATCTTAATAAACTATTTTTTTTAAATTTCCAAGAAGGTATTCTAACAGGCCAAGTCTATACATCACAACGATGGGATAATGAAATGGGATTTGCAAAGCTGGTCAAATCAGTTGTGAAGACATCGTGGTAGTAACGCACCATTGTAAAAATAAAAAACATTTGGATATATGTGGATTGAAGTGCAGCTTAATCTGATGATGACTGGCTAGTGTTCGAATCTCCTTAGACACCTGGATCTGTGTCCTCACCAAGAATCGCTTGGATCCTGACACAGATCCTGCAGTTGGCTGCTGTCAGGTGGTTCTTTAGTTTTCATTTGGATATGGTAATATTTTTGAACCCTAAGAAGCTATAAAAATAGAAAAATAGCTAATATGTTAAGAATGTAACCCAGGAAAAGACTAAGAAGAAAAGTGTGAGTCTGGACAAGGATCATATTCACTCTATTAGCACATTTATAACTGATCTTAATCTAAAAATACTGATTACCTTTGTATTTATAACAATTTTGTGAGAGTTTTGCATATTGAAACGCATTTAAAATATTAGGAAAATTAGATATATCAACATTTTTATTTCAATTAAATGCTTAGAGACATTGTGATCAATGTTTCAGTGTTTGGAAAATTTCATTTGTTGGAGCACTAATTTTTAATTGTTAGTTGCATTGAGTAGATAAGTAACCTATAGATACTTGAGAAATGTTGATAATTTTGTTTAAATAAATGTATATTATTTAATTCACAAAGCTAAAAAATGGGCATTAAAGAAAGCACAAAGAGAAATATTTCTTTCTAAAAGCAAAAGAGGTTTTTCTAAAACCCCTTGACATCAATTATTATAAGTATCAATTATCATAAGGACATAGTTTCAAATCCCCCGCAACGCACCAAGTAATTGTGGTCAATTTCTAGTTGGGCAAATTAAACTTCCTGAAACTCCTCTTTCTTCTGTGTATTACATCTGAAGATTGTTTCATAAGAAAATAAGACATTTAATAATTTAACAGAGACAGATCTAGGCTTAGAACTGGTAACAAGTAGAAATTCAATAAATGGAATAGAAAGGTGACTGAAAATTTAATATGGCAGAATAACTTGATTGAAAAATGGTTGTCTGTGTCGTATTATTATTTCCTTTATTTAATGAGTTATAAGGCCAGGCTTGGTGGCTCACACCTGCTATCCCAGCACTTGGGAGGCTGAGGTGGGAGGATCACCCAGGAGTTCGAGGCTGAAGTGTGCCATGTTCATGCCACTGCACTCCAGCCTGGGCAACAGAGCAAGATGGACAGGAAGGAAGGAAGGAAGGAGGGAAGGAAGGAAGGAAGGAAGGAAGGGAGGGAGGGAGAGAAAGAGAGAAAAAAGAAAGGAAAGAAGAAAGAAATGAAGAAAGAATATGTTTAATCATAGCAGATTTTAAGACTGCCAACATTTCAAAATTATGAAATGAATGAAAATTTGATTAAAAGTTCAGAAACCACAGTACTAACTAACAATCTTCTCAATTTGGGAGCTGAAAAACACTGGTATTCTTTTAAAATTAGTTCAGATACAGCACTTAGATCAGAGGGGTTAGTCAATTGGTGTGTGTGTGTATATATATATATATAGATGCATATATGTATGTTTAATAAAAGAGATTTTACAAGGCCTTTTAACTTGTGAGAATAACAAGCTATTTTGAAAAGCTATGTTGATGTTTAATAACCCAAGCTATATCCTTATAAAATAGAAAAATTCACATTTGAAGCTCAATCCTTAAGAATCATCATTTTTCTCATAACATTTTCTGAGCTTTATATAATAGCCCTAGGCAGGAACACATCTGACTTGTACTGAATTTTTAGACCTTGATGTATTTACATAAATAATCCAAAGGGAAATAGGTTGTTTCCAACAGCTTTAATTAGTTTTCCATATATGTAGGTCATAATCGGGTTTTACTTAGATATTACATTTAGTAATGGCTGTTAAATACAAATTGAGTGTGTACCTGGGAGCATTAATTTATAGACATCTCCTCAGAAAGAATATGGAACATCAACACTGCTTTCCCATTACTCAAAGTTTTATCACTAGCCTGAAATTGACCGACTAAATGACTGTCATGGGTAACACATAATGCTGTAAAACTTATTACAGAATAAAAAGCCTGAGGAATCATTGGGGTGTTTAATATCAGGACTGGCTTGTTTTCCCATTACACTTGATAAAAGAACCAGCCAAATTGCCTTGAATGAAACTTTATTAAACAAAACAATGTCATTTCTATACCTACCCACTCATCTAGGAGTGTCGATCATTTTGATCATAAGAGCACTTCCCGGCCGGGCGCGGTGGCTCAAGCCTGTAATCCCAGCACTTTGGGAGGCCGAGACGGGCGGATCACGAGGTCAGGAGATCGAGACCATCCTGGCTAACACGGTGAAACCCCGTCTCTACTAAAAATACAAAAACTTAGCCGGGCGTGGAGGCGGGCGCCTGTAGTCCCAGCTACTCGGGAGGCTGAGGCAGGAGAATGGCGTGAACCCGGGAGGCGGAGCTTGCAGTGAGCTGAGATCCGGCCACTGCACTCCAGCCTGGGTGACAGAGCGAGACTCCGTCTCAAAAAAAAAAAAAAAAAAAAAAAAAAAAAAAAAAAAAAAAAAGAGCACTTCCCAGCCCTTCCTCATGATTTCTCTGGACAAGAGACTCAAATGAGTAGCATGTAAATGACCTGTCATATCATTAAATTGTTATTGCAGTGAATTAGTAAAATTAAGCAAGTAATATAATTTCAGTGCAAACTTCTTTACATGAAAATGCCATTCCCTTCTTTCTTCCTGTCTAGCATAGCAAAAAAGAGGGAAGAAAAAAGAAAGAAAAAAGGAAGAAAGAAAAAATAATGATTTTAAAGAATTTTCAGCAAAGAATGATATTCAAGGTCTGAGAGCCACAATAGTCTAAAGATAAAAGAAGAGAAAAATGCTCTGGGCTTCTGACATGTGACATCCTGCACAGTCCCGGGGCAGAGAGCCAAGCCTCTGCTGTTTTGCTGCCAGAGAGTTTAATAGAAAGACCTGCTCTTTGATCACTGTGTGGGATTCTGTAACTGGGAAGAGCCCTGGCCCCTCTCCTAGCACCACCAGAGCTTCTGTAAAACTCTTCTGTGGCTTCCACCAGGTGGCAGCAGGAAATAAAGTTTGCACAAAAATTGGTGTCTTGGTCTAGCGTAATGAATGCATTAAAAGAAAAATCATATTAACAAACTCCGCTTTAAGAAAATAAAGTCTCCTGTGAAAATGTTTCTCAGTTGTGAGTTGTTGCAGCAAAAGAGAAATTTCAACTTTCAGGTGATCTTAAAATCAGAATGTAACATTTTGGAAAGAGACGGATCTGCGATATCACATCTATAGTCACCCAGGGAGTGGCAGATCCTGGTTTAAAAGGCACTGGCTTAAATGGTAAGCTAAGGAAAGAAGGTTTTTTTTTTTTTTTTTCTCTTTTCCTCTTAAGAAAACAAGTGCAACTTATGGAGACTCTTAGTTATGCAATTTCCAGAAATTAACACAAGTCACTGATAAAGGATTTGCTGAGTATACAGTAGGTTTTCATTAAGTAATTGTATTTCTTTCAGCACTTTTGTAGAAAGTGTGAGTCTCCAAAGACTCCTGGGTCCCCAGAGACTTCTGAGAGGCTCTAGGGATAAGTCGCATAACTGCCATGCTTGAATGTTCTAAGAAATAAGCATTATCAGCCTCTTCCTTCAAATGCCAGTATTTTATTTCATGTGTAAAAGGAAAGGTATGCAGAATGTTTGACTGTTTCTGCCCTTGGTGGAAATAGGGGCTGCTAGTCTCTTCAGGGAGTAAAACGTGTAAATCTCAGTCCACTTTCTCCTCTCTGCCTCTGGTTTCAGTTACCTTCTCTTCTACATGCTAACCTACCTGTGACTCCTAATTCTTCACTCCCACCCTCAGAATGTGCATCATTCCCACCTCGTTTTCTCCCTTACAAACGTATTCATGCTATGAAGGGAACCGAAGTGGAGCCAGAAGAAAACCACTGCCCCCCACTCTGCAACTTTATGTCATCTCCCTAACGTTATTGTGAAAGGTAAACGAGAAAATGTCAGTGTCAGCCATAAATTATCATGTGCATTTAAGAAAATCATTATTTTTGAGTGTCTTCCTATGTTGCTTTCCTTCTGCTTTCAGGTATCTCCCATCTCGACAAAGCACAACACAACGAAGCAATGGGATAAATCTGCGGTCCCCTTAGGGTGCAGATCCTCTTCATCCACTGATCTGGAATGTACAGTATACACCAGTGTCCTTTATACCTTCTTTATTTCCACTTGTCTTTTATAATGTGACTTTCCCAGAATCTAAATCTAATGAAATGCGTTCTCTATAACACCAACAAAATCTCAAACTTCAGGCCAGGTACAGTGGCTCATGCCTGTCATCCCAGCACTTTGGGAGGCCGAGGCGGGCAGATCACGAGGTCAAGAGATCGAGACCAGCCTGGCGAAAATGGTGAAACCCCATCTGTCTTAAAAATACAAAAATTAGCTGGGCATGGTGGCACACACCTGTAGGCCCAGCTATTTGGGAGGCTGAGGCAGAAGAATTGCATGAACCCAGGAGGTGGAGGTTGCAGTGAGCTGAGACGGTGACATTGCACTCCAGACTGGTGACAGAGTGAGACTCTGTCACTAAAAAAAAAAAAAAGAAAATCTCAAACTTCAAATCCAATGGCCTTTCCTTGGTCCTCATTCTCTTTGCATTCGCCTTAAACCTGTAAATCCCCCACCTCCATCAAGCTCTTTCTCTTGACTTTCATATCACAGTGAGCATCCTGGTTCTCTTCCATGTCAGCTTTATTTGATGACCACACTCCTCCTCCATCTCCTTCCCTAGCCTCGCCTCATGTGCCTTTGCTGTGGATATTACAAGAGATGCAATCAATAATTGTTCCCTCCAAGCTGCTCCTTCCATAACTCATTAAAAAAACCTCACTAGCTTTGGATTTTCCCCCGGGCTTCAGTCTAGCATCCTCAATTGGTAGGTGTTCACTGCATGCCCTCCAGCAACTTGCCATCTGGGCCAAAATACCAGTATCATTCTAGTTTTGTTGGTCCCAACCTTGATTTAATCCTTTTAACTTTTATCCACAGCCACTCAGTTCCACTGCTGTGATTCTTATTTTGAAATGGCTCATACATCTTCTTCCATTCATTCATCTCTTCCTTTCATTCTACTCCTACTGCAATACCCTCCTTTAAAAGCTGAACTGATGACTCCCACGTGTAATCCCTGTGCTTTGGGAGGCCAAGGCTGGAGAATCACTTGTGCCCAGAAGTTCAAGACCAGCCTGAGCAACATAGTGAGACCCCCATCTCTACAAAAAATTTAAAAAATTAAAACAAAGAAGCAAACAAAACAATCCCTTCTCTATGCTTACTCCATCTATCAGCCTATATCTGGTTACTTCCCTTTCCATAACCAACTCCTCCAATCTCACTCTCACAAGCCCACTTTCTCACATACATTCATGCCATGAAGTCTCCCCAAATCGCTGTCATTTATCATATGCTTGGGAAAAATTCCTACCCCCTTCAGGTCTCAGTTTCCTGGAGACATGTTTCTTCTTCTTGCCATTCATCCTCCTCTGAGGCTTAGTTCAGATATCATCTCCTCTCTATTAGTCAGGGTTCTCTAGAGGGACAGAACTAATAAAATATATATACATATATATATATGGAAATTTATTAAGTATTAACTCACATGATTACAATAAGCCATCTGCAAGCTGCGGAGCAAAGAGAGTCAGTCCGAGTCCCAAAACTGAAGAACCTGGAGTCCAATGTTTGAGGGCAGGAAGCATCGAGCATGGGAGAAAGATGTAGGCTGGGAGGCTAGGCCAGCTTGGTCTTTTCATGGTTTTTCTGCCTGCTTTATATTCCAGCCAATTAGATGGTGCCCACCCAGATTAAGGGTGAGTCTGCCTTTTGCAGCCCACGGACTCAAATGTTAATCTATTTTGGCAACACTCTCACAAACACACCCAAGATCACTACTTTGCATCCTTCAATCCAATCAAGTTGACACTCAGTATTAACTATCACACCCTCCATGAAGATTTCCAGGTCCCCCTTGCCCAGTAAAAAATCACACCTTGGAATAGAATAGCCCTTACTTTTCCAATACACAGTGGCCTACTGTGAATTGCATCATTTTGCTTAAGATACTAGCTTCTTCACATGTTTCTTTGTCATTGAGATTTTACATTTCTTTAGGGAAGTCGTGTGTCTTATCCTTGTTTCCTTTACAGTACTTAGCAGATGCATGATATAAATGCTCAACACATAAAGATATACCATCTGTATGCATGGTTTCCACCTATGCCTTAAGTCTCCTTTATTCTTCCCTCCCCATCTCCAACACATAAGAACCCATCCACATACATATTTTTGTGAAAGAATACAATGAAAATAGCTGTATGATAAGGACAATTCACACAGCTTTGAGAATGCACTTCCTGATCTGCAAAGCAAGGTGCTTGGATGACAGGATAACAAGATCCCCACATATGTTGACATTTGAGATTTGTTTCCTCACATTTCCCCCTCGCCCCGCTTTATAATTTTGATCACCAATATCAGTAAAAGTGTTCCTAGATAAAATATGCACTGCATAGTGAAGATCTAAATAAAATAGTTTTTGGATTATTACCATTCTTTGGCGAGGCATAGGTAGGCAGTTCATCAAAACTACCCTCTCAGGCTTTATCAGTTATCTTAGGAGCATTTAAACCAAAAGCTGATCACTTGAATGGATAAGTTTATCAGTCAGGATGGGCTGGGCTTTGCTGCAGGACAAACAACCCTGACATCTCAGTGGCTTAACATGGCAAGTGTTTATTTCTTGCATCTGCTATATGCTCACTGTAAGACAGGCTCCCCACTATGTCCTCCTCACTCTGGGGTGCAGGATGAAGCTGACAGAACCACAATCAATCTGGAGCGTTGTTTACAGCAATGGCTGACTCAGAGGGAGGCAACTTGGTGAACTGCACACTAGCTCTTAGAGACTTTGGCACAGCAGTGATGCATGTTACTTCTTCCTCCACATCATAAGCCAAAAATAACATTTTAAGCCCTACAGCCATCTGAATTGACCCCTCCTCTCAGCCAAGGTCATTCCAAAGTTAACCTGAAAAACTAGTTTAGGTCATGATGGGGAGTGGGGGGTTGCACATGCCTCATTATACCCTCCTCCCTTTGGAATCCAGGCACAGCTGACCAGCATTAACATTAATAGAGATCTTGGCCGGGCACGGTGGCTCAAGCCTGTAATCCCAGGACTTTGGGAGGCCGAGACGGGCGGATCATGAGGTCAGGAGATCAAGACCATCCTGGCTAACACGGTGAAACCCCGTCTCTACTAAAAAGTACAAAAAACTAGCCGGGCGAGGTGGCGGGTGCCTGTAGTCCCAGCTACTTGGGAGGCTGAGGCAGGAGAATGGCGTAAACCCGGGAGGCGGAGCTTGCAGTGAGCCGAGATTGCGCCACTGCACTCCAGCCTGGGCGACAGAGCAAGACTCCGTCTCAAAAAACAAACAAACAAACAAACAAACAAACAAAAACATTAATAGAGATCTTAAGACTTTTTGTAGCAATAAGACACCAAATTCCAGCCTGACTCTAGTATAGCATCACATGACAGGTAGCAGGCCCTGAAAGAAATCAAAGTATTTTGTCTTAAGATATATTTCTTTGGCACTTTTTGAAATGGCCCTGCAAGGCTGTCTCTTGTGGGGAAAATTTAACTTCCATAGAGAATCCCTTTCCATTTCCAGGTCTTTTCCCAGATCCAGGAGAGTATTCACTGAGTCTGGCACCTTTTTAAGTCTGATAAGAAACATTTACAACCTATTCTCTCTAAAGCTGGCTACCTGTAGGCTTCGTATTATAAGAGCCTTGGTCTCTATAACCCCTTATCTTAATCCAGACACTCCCTTCTATGGATTCCAGATCTTTAGATAAACTCAACCAATTGAACTTACAATAGGACATCTGGGCAACATCGTGAGAATCTGCCTATGACCTGGAAGGCCCCCTTCTACCCCTGGCTTTCAGTTGTCCTGCCTTTCCAGACCAAACCAAAGTATATCTTACATGTACTGAGTGATGTCTTATGTCTCCCTAAAATGTATAAAACCAAGCTGTAGCCTGACCACCCTGGGCACATGTTCTCAGGATTTCCCAGGACCATTGGTCACTCATATTTGGCTCAGAATAAATCGCTTCAAATATTTTACAGAATTTGACTCTTTCTGTTGACAACATCATAGACCCAGGCAAGTCACATGCCATACAGATCTACAATTCAAACAAGAGGGGAAACACGATCCAACCATGTGTTTGAAAGAAGCAAGAACAGAGTACTACTGGTGAACAGGGCAACAAATGTGCAGTGAGAATCATTCAAGGTGTAGACAACATCATTCAATCACTAGAAAAATTTGCCCATTTCTTCCTCATTTTTCCCTTCTATAAATACTGTTCATAGGTTGAAAAAGCTATTTTTTGGTGACATTTCTAATAAATTTGAGAGAAAGCAAACATGGTTTTAAAATCTAGATTTCAACGTATTTATTATTTTAAAAAATATATAATTTTTTTCTTCTTGGAAAATCAAGTTAAAAATGTCAAAAATCTATTCTCAGGCTGGGCGTGATGGCTTACGCCTGTAATCCCAACACTTCAGGATGCTGAGGCTGGTGGATCACCTGAGGCCAGGAGTTCGAGACCAACCTGGCCAACATGGTGAAACCCCATCTCTACTAAAAATACAAAAATTAGCTGGGCATGGTGGTGGGCACCTGTAATCCCAGCTCCTCAGGAGGCTGAGGCAGGAGAATCACTTGAACCTGGGAGGTGGAAGTTGCAGTGAGCCGAGATAGCACCATTGCACTCCAGCCTGGGCAACAAAAGTGAAACTCTGTCTAATATATATATATTCTCAAATCATAGGTGTAAAAAAAGAATGTTAAAAATAAATATTTAAAACTCCTTATTATTTTAGATTGGATGAAATAGAGAACAGGAAAGTTATGCAATTTAAAAAAATCGGCCAGGCTGGGTGGCTCAATGCCTGCAATCACAGAACTTTGGGAGGTCAAGGCGAGGAGATCACCTGATGCCAGAAGTTTGAGACAAGCCTGGCCAACATAGCAAAATGCTGTCTTTACTAAAAATACAAAAATTAGTCTGGCATGGTGGCACACACCTGTAATCCCAGCAACTTGGGAGGCTGAGGCATGAGAATCGCTTGAATCCGGGAGATGGAGGTTGCAGTGAGCTGTGACCATGCCACTGCACTCCAGCCTGGGTGACAGAGCAAGATTCTGTCTCAGAAAAAAAAAATCAATGATTATGTTTTTGGGTACATTAATCTTTTTTACTATCTCAAACCATACTCTATTAAAATTAATATTGTAATATTCTATTAAAGTTGAATCCAACTATATTAACTCTGTGGTATAATCCCAGACTTTGTATGAGAAGGAATTTATTTTGGCAGTAAAACTGGTAAGAGAAACAAGAACAGAATAAAACATAGAAAGTTTGCTGAATTTTATTTTTAAATAAAATAGTGTATATCAACTTCTAATTGGTAACTTGTATGTATGTAACATAATAGGAAATACTTGGATAAAGCCCTTGTTTATTTTCTAGTTTAGGCCAATTCTAAAGAGATACAATTGGCCGGGCGCGGTGGCTCAAGCCTGTAATCCCAGCACTTTGGGAGGCCGAGACGGGCGGATCACGAGGTCAGGAGATCGAGACCATCCTGGCTAACACGGTGAAACCCCGTCTCTACTAAAAAATACAAAAAACTAGCCGGGCGAGGTGGCAGGGGCCTGTAGTCCCAGCTACTCAGGAGGCTGAGGCAGGAGAATGGCGTAAACCCGGGAGGCGGAGCTTGCAGTGAGCTGAGATCCGGCCACTGCACTCCAGCCCGGGCGACAGAGCAAGACTCCGTCTCAAAGAAAAAAAAAAAAAAAAAAACAAAAACAAGAGATACAATTAGCCAGGTGATACTTTCATTGATGAGACAATTCAGTCAAAATGTGTAATTGTACTGCCTCCATTTAGTCTTGGGCATATGGTTTTGTATCTGAAAAAAAAAGATTTTTAAACAAACAACGTACTAGTTCTGGTCTGTGAAAGACTCTTAAGGGGCATTTTGAATTTGTTAATTTGAATTTCCCCAGGGTTTCTCGAAATGGGAAGAGCTCACAACCTTTATGGTCTGTGCCACGCAGCCCTCAAGCAGCAAAGCAGGGAACATGTGGGGAAAGACAAAAAGAGGCCCAGAAATTATCATTCATAAAAATTAGGATTTGCCTTTCAGAACCACAGACAGAAATGTACGTAGAATCAAATATTTCCTTAAATATGAATTAGAACTTTCATATTGCTAGTATGTATGGTTTTTGTTTGTTTGTTTGTTTTTGAGATGGAGTCTCGCGGTGTTTCCCGGGCTGGAGTGCAGTGGCGTGATCTCAGCTCACCGCAAAAATCCACCTCCCAGGTTCAAGCGATTCTCCTACCTCTGCCTCCTGAGTAGCTGGGATTACAGGCATACACTACCACGCCCGGCTAATTTTGTATTTTTAGTAGAGAAGGGGTTTCTCCATGTTGGTCAGGCTAGTCTCGAACTCCCGACCTCAGGTGATCCACCTGCCTTGGCCTCCCAAAGTGCTGGGATTACAGGCATGAGCCATCATGCCCAGTCTGTATGTATGGTAATATTAATATTTTTCAAGCTTGAGGGAAATCCAACATTGTGGTTCAGATTGTTCTGTTTGATCCAGTCTACCCCATGCATACAGAGTTTGTGCTGATAAAACTTTATCCATACCAGCTAGATGAATGCCAAGAAACCTTGTTTCAAATAGATTGCTAACATTCACTGCATTTACTAATATTTGGTAGAAGGCAGAGGCTTCTGCGGTGGTGGAAAGTAAGAGGGGAGATATGAAACTGATGAACACAGTCGACTTAGAAGTCAGAGCTATGGGCGGGGTGCGTGGATCAGGCCTGTAATCCCAGCACTTTAGGAGGCCGAGGCGGGCGGATCACGAGGTCAGAGATTGAGACCATCCTGGCTAACACGGTGAAATCCCGTCTCTACTAAAAATACAAAAAATTAGCTGGGCGTGGCGGTGGGCGCTTGAGGCAGGAGAACTGGCGTGAACCTGGGAGGCGGACCTTGCAGTGAGCCGAGATGGCACCGCTGCACTCCAGCCTGGGCGACAGAGCAAGACTCCATCTCAAAAAAAACAAAAACAAAACAAAACAAAAAAACAGCGCTATCATAGGTCTACACCAGAGTTTCTCTATTTTGGCATTCTTGACATTTTGGACGAGATCATTCTTTGTTTAGGGGCGTTGTCCTACACATTGGAGGTATTCAGCAGCATCCCTGGTCTTTACTCTGTAGATATCAACAACATGCCCTACTCCCCCACTTGTGACAAGTAAAAATATCTTCACTCTTTGCCAAATGTCCCCTGGAGAAAAAAGTCACCCTCCAGTTGAGAACTACTGGTCTCCGTGGACATTATTTGCCACCCTTGAATCTTAACTGTAGACTTCCTGAAGACATCAGTTTTTAAATATTTCATTTAATTCTAGGGTTTTCTGTAATCACTTAAGTCTTTCATTACATCAGATTATGTGATTTATCATTTATATTCATTCTTATCGCCCACATTCTTCCTTTACAGGAGTTTACTTGTCTAAATACCTATGAAGACTGTAGGGGGAGGATAAATGAGAAACATCACAGAATTCAGAGACATACAGGCTACTTTCAACTCATCACCAAACTCTTCCAAATATTTGATTCGAAATTTTTGGCACCACTTTGATACCAATATTTGAATAGCTCTGGAGTGTAACGACGGTACCATGTGGTTGCTTTTCCAAGCTACAACCAGGTCATAAAATCAAGGGCTTTGTGGAATTACACAGTCTAATCCCTCTATTTGGGGGGATTTGAAAACAAGTTCAGAAAAGACAAGATTTTTCCAGTCAATTACAGCAACCAGAGGCAAAAATCCAGATTCCTTTTCAAACCATGTTGTTCTATCTCTTTAAAAGTTATAATTTTTGTTGTTGTTGCTGAGGCTCCATTTTTTATCATTTGTATCTAAAAGTGAGCTGTTCAAATGTGCCCTGCAGGACTCTCTTACTCCTTGAAAGACTTGGGTAAAGTAGCTTTACTTCAGTAGAGCAAGTTGTCCTTCACTCACTGGAAATCATATATTTCAGGCAGAAGCAGCATTATTAATTTTTTTTTTAGATTGACTTTTGCTGTGTCGCACAGGCTGGAGTACAGTGGTGCGATCTCAGCTCACTGCAATCTCTGCCTCCCGGGTTCAAGCGATTCTCCTGCCTCAGCCATCTGAGGAGCTGGGATTACTGGTGCCTGCCACCACACTTAGCTAATTTTTGTATTTTTAGTAGAACGGGGTTTCACCATGTTGGCCAGGCTGGTCTTGAACTCCTAACCTCAGGTGGTCCACCTGCCTCGGCCTCTCAAACTGCTGGGATTACAGGCACGAGCCACCACACCTGGCCTAATTTTTTCTTATACGGAAACGTCAAGTAATTAAATATCTATAGGACTTTGTAGAGAGTTAAGGCAAAAATATTTATAGTTTAGGTATGAAAAAATAAGAAGGAGAAATATTCTTTAGAACACATAACTCGGCATTCTATAGAAATTTTCATGCAATTTAGAAAAACTTTCTTTGATGAATTGTAAAAAATGATAAAATTATATTCTAAAGTGAAAAGTAGAAGTTTGTTTATTCCAATAATTTAAAGTTGGGGATCAGAAAGTGTTGATAAAAATAAGAATGTTTCTCTGCCTTTGAGACATCATGGCAGAACATCATCTACTATGTGTCATTGGCCCGTAACTATCTGAAAGCTAAGAGTAGGCGTCTCACACTTTGCACATTAGAAGGAAAGTTAGAGAAAAGATAAATTTATGGAAAGAGAATTTCTATAAATTAATTTAGATTCCCCATTTTTTTCTTTTTCTCTTTTTTTTTTTTTTTTTGAGACAGAGTCTTGTTCTTTTGCCCAGGCTGGAGTGCAGTGGCGCAATCTCGGCTCACTGCAACCTCCATCTCCGAGTTCAAGCGATTCTCCTGCATCAGACTCCCAAGTAGCTGGGATTACAGGCACCTAGCACCACGCCCAGTAATTTTTGTATTTTTAGTAGAGACGCGGTTTCACCGTATTGGCCAGGCTGGTCTTGAACTCCTGACCTCAAATGATCCACCCGCCTTGGCCTCCCAAAGCGCTGGGATTACAGGTGTGAGCCACAGGGTCTGGCCTAGATTTTTAATTTAATATCGACTATGTATTCTATGGCTCCCACCTCATCATTCAAATGGTCTGGTCAAATGAACGAAATCCCTTCATCAAATATTAATCTTTGTAGTCCACTGTCAGGTGCACACTGTATGGTTTGAGTGTAAGGAGGTGGAAAGAGGAAAAATGAGAAAGGGGTATAGAAAGAGACAAAGTGGTAGGAAGGGATACTGACTCTTAAGTCCAAAGCATAAACACGCTAATGCCACCATCTAAGTTCCAATAATGGGCTCTCTTAAGTCTAGGATTTCTTCAGTGGTTATTAACTTGGAGGTAGTATGGAAATTCTCTTTTATGTGCAGGTAATACATTCCCAGAGCCTCAGTGAATGCCCGAAACTTCAGATAGTACTGAACCATATATGTACCATCATCTCTCACTATCTATGGGGGATTGGTTCCAGGACCCCCTTCTATACCCAAATCTGAGCATATTCTAGTCCGAAAGTGAGCCATCCAGAATTCTCCCAGATGAAAAGTCAGTTAGCTCTCTATATACATGGGTGTCACATCTTGTGAATACTGTACTTGTGTCTTGCTTTGATTGCAGGTTCAAAACCCATTGATATGGAGGGACAGCTGTATTTATTGAAAAAAAAAAACCATAAAAGAAGACCTGCACAGGTCAAACCTGTGTTGTTCAAGGGTCAGCTGTACTATATTTTTTCCAATACATACACATCTATGATAAAGTTTGATTTATAAATGAGGCACAGTAGAATATTAACAGCAGTAACTAATAATAAGATAGAACGATTATAATAATATACTGTAATAAAATCAGGAATTTTTGAAAGGAAGCACTGCAATACCTCTATTGTTGAGCCAATAATTCAGAAGGCTACTAAGTGACTGAGGAACAGGTAGCACCTACCGCATGCATGTGCTAGACAAATGGCTGGTTCAAGTCCCTGGTGGGACGGTATAAGATTTCGTCATACTACTTGGAAGAGCACACAATTTAAAACTGATGCATTATTTTTGAAATTTTCCATTTAATACTTTTAGACTTTGGTTGATCTCTGGTAACTGAAACCACAGAAAGTGAAACTGTAGATAAGGGGAAGACCACGGTATTATGGTTTCTACATTAGAAGCACGAGAATCCAATGGATATCTCTCTGGTGACACATGAAGCTATCTTGTACTATGCAGCCTACCAGCTCATATTTTATATGGTGTATTCTAAGCTTTCAGTGTATTAGACCAGTGATTTTCAACTGGGGGCAATTTTGTCCCCAAGGGTCATTTGTCAATTTCTGCAGATATTCCAGTTGTCACAACTGGGGGATGTAGTGTGTTAATGGCATTTAGTGGGCAGAGGCCAGAGATGATATGACATATCTTAAAATACAAAAGACAGGCAAGGCACGGTAGCTCACATCTGTCATCCCAGTACTTTGGGAGGCTGAGGTAGGCAGATCACCTGAGGTCAGGAGTTTGAGACAAGCCTGGCCAATATGGCAAAACCCCGTCTCTACTAAAAATACAAAAATTAGCCGGGTATGGTGGTGGGCACCTGTAATCTCAGCTACTGGAGAGGCTGAGGCAGGAGAATGGCATGAGCCCGGGAGGCGGAGGTTGCAGTGAGCTGAGATTGTGCCACTGCACTCCAGCCTGGGCGACAGAGTGAGATGCTGTCTCAAACAAAAACAAAAACAAAAACAAAAGACAGCCAACAACAAAGAATTATCTGTCCCAAAGTATTACTAGTGCTGAGGGTGAGAAAACCTGTAGTAGGCATTCTGCTAATCCTTTAGATAATGGGTTGGCAAACTATGGCTCATGGCCTGCTGCCTGTTTTTGTGTGACCCACAGGCTAAGGATGGCTTTTGTCTTTAAATGGCTAAAGAAGAGATTTTTTTAAAAAATTATTTCCTTACACATAAAATTTGCATGAAATTCAAGTTTTAGTGTCTATAAAAAAGACTTTATTGGAGCACGACCATACCCATTTTTTTTTTAAAACATATCTTGTCTATTTCTGCTCTCACAATATGATGGCAGAGTTGAGAAGTTGTGACCAAGACCACATGCCTCGAAAAGCCTGAAATACTGTCTGGTCCTTTACAGAAAAAGCTTGCCAAACAAATCCTGCTCTACAGACACATCAAATGAGTTGTCATTAATATAGGAAGGTGGCAGGATAGGCTTTAGCTTAACTCTTAGAAGAGTTCCATTGCTTGGAGATTTAGAGTGTTTATTATTTTCTGAACTCGGGGTGAAGATAGGAGGGAGGATATGAAGAAATCCTAAAAAACAATTACAAATCAGGCTGTGACAATAAATAAGTATGTGTGTGGGGTAGAAGGGGGAGGAGATGCCACGAATTATTGCCACCTGAAGAAAAAGATCATTGTTTACATGATTAACTAATATGCTAGTCAGATAATGAGTAAGCAAAGCTATTTGTTAAAAAGTGCAGGGTCAGTGGTCCAGTCTCTTGGAAGTTTTTATAGCTATTCAAAGAGCACACCACAACCTTGAAGAGTGAACTACCCATGAATTTTCAAATGACTTCTCCAGCTTCTCTTTCTCAAAAAATAAATAAGCCTCAAGCAGGCCATGGTGAATTGAAGACTTGTATACAGCATTTATAAAACTTATTGACAGTAGAGATTGCAGAGGAGTTTTCACAAGGTAAGTATTTATGGACAAAGAATCAAAATCCGCAATTCATACCTGCAGAAATGGCATTAACATTACTCTTTTCCTTTTAGGAAGGTTGCCAATGATACTGAATGGCAATACAGCCTGTGAAGCTGTCTGTCTAGGAATTCCACTACTCTAAAAAGTATTTACAGATGATTCGCACCTTCCTCAAGACATTACTTTCTCCTTCTACTGTTTCTCTCACACTAGATATTTTATCCACATTTTTTCTTTTTTTTTGTGAGATGGAGTCTCCCTCTGTCACCCAGGCTGGAGTGCAGTGGCGCAATCTTGGCTCACTGCAATCTCCACCTCCTGGTTCAAGCAATTCCCCTGCCTCAGCCTCCTGAGTAGCTGGGATTACAGGCACCTGCTACCATGCCCAGCTTTTTTTTTTTTTTTTTTTTGTATTTTTAGTAGAGATGAGGTTTCACCATGTTGGCCAGACTGGTCTCAAACTGCTGACCTCAGGCAATTCGCCCGCCTTGGCCTCCTAAAGTGCTGGGATTACAGGTGTGAGCCACTGCACTTGGCAAGATTCTCCTGATGATGTGTGACAGGAAGATATTTGTACTTGGTCTCATAAAATTGGGATATGTTTGGGGGAAGAGTGAAAAGCTATCAAAAAGATGCCCTGCATTTGAGCCATGAGAAATTTATAATAAACATTGTTAGAAAATACTTTATTTTTGAAGTAGAAGAGGCTAAACTCTAGTTTTTGTGGGGAAAATTTTTGGAAAAAAAAAAAGACAAATTAAATGATTAAGCAGAATTTTAAGATGTATTAGTTTTAGCACATTGGAGGTATGAGGGGTTAGTAACAATACCTTCTAATTCAAATAATTCCTAATTCATTTACCTGATATTACCCAGAAATAAGAAATGTTTTCCATATAACAAAGTTTACCACTACCAGTGACATTTGAATAGTGTATTCCAGGATAAAAATTATTTTGGCATCAGAATTATTCAAATGCAAAACTGTTTCTTATTTTATTTTATTTTATTTTATTTTATTTTATTTATTTATTTATTTTAGAAGGAGTCTCGCTCTGTCATCCAGGCTGGAGTGCAGTGGTGCGATCTTGGTTCACTGCAACCTTTGCCTCCTGGGTTCAAGCAATTCTCCTGCCTCAGCCTCCCAAGTAGCTGGGACTACAGGTGTGCACCACCATGCCTGAATAATTTTTGTATTTTTAGTAGAAACAGTGTTTTACCATATTGACCAGGCTGGTCTCAAACTCCTGATCTCAGGTGATCCACCTGCCTCGGCCTCCCAAAGTGCTGGGATTACAGGCATGAGCCACGGTGCCCAGCCCAAAATTGTTTTTTAAGAAATAAAAAACATTGAAAAATATAATCAAAGGTTTAATTAAAAGTTATTAACATAGGTTCACTTTTTTAACAGCAAGTTCATGATTTGAATCTTCATTCCTTAATGTGCTAGTGACAGACTTCTCAGTGCAATGTC
The DNA here is from genome assembly GCF_003255815.1 of Theropithecus gelada. NCBI lineage: Eukaryota > Metazoa > Chordata > Mammalia > Primates > Cercopithecidae > Theropithecus > Theropithecus gelada. The sequence goes on along the minus strand of NC_037670.1, from coordinate 172,436,224 downwards.
TATTTCAGAGGATTCTATGTCCTTGGCCTTTTAAACAAATTATCAGTTTTTATTTGCCCTTGTATTTGTCGTATTTACATTTAATATCTTCATCTCAGCATCTACAAGTCACTTTTATTATGTTGTGGACTTTAAGCCAGAGAACTAAACATGATAAGACTGATATTCTTAGCAGTATAGTATATTAGTTGTAGAGCCTGGATTGAAATCTGAGCCATGCCATTTTTTAACTATGGGATCTTGGGGAATTTGCTTAGCCTGCTTCTTTATCCATAAAATGGAGATGATAATAGCTTACTTATGGAGTTGTCGGAGAATTAAATACGTCTACATATGTAAAATGCTTAGAATAGTGACTGGGACATATTCAGATAATACCTAGAATCTAATTTTTAGAGCAAGTATTTTATTAGACACACATTTTTCACCGAATTCTCTTAGTTTTGGAGAGCTGAAATGGAGATGAGATGCATATCTCCCCTCCCCTTTCTTTTTTTTTTCTTTTTTTTTGAGACGGAGCCTTTCTCTGTCGCCCAGGCTGGAGTGCAGTGGTGCCATCTCGGCTTACTGCAAGCTCTGCCTCCTGGGTTCAGCCATTTTCCTGCCTCAGCCTCCTGAATAGCTGGGACTACAGGCATGCACCACCATGCCAGGCTAATTTTTGTATTTTTAGTAGAAGCGGGGTTTCACAGTGTTAGCCAGGATGGTCTCCATCTCCTGACCTTGTGATCCACCCACCTTGGCCTCCCAAAGTGCTGGAATTATAGGCGTGAGCCACCGTGTCCAGCCTCCCCTTTCTTTTTGATTTCTTATGTCTCTCTCTTGTCGTTTCTCCAGAAGTTGTCTACTGGGATTTCTTAGACCACAGAAACTTCATTCACCCTTCTTTTCCCTGTCTCCACTCAGAGCATTAATTAAAGATTAATCCTGAAGCCTGGGGGCCTAAACTGACATCCAGGAAAGCCTTAGGAACATTTGCATACACTTATGAAGTCCTTATAAAACTTTACATTTTAATTAGCTGACAGCAGTTAAAAACCACAAGATTAGAGACTTCTACTTCCAGCCAAGATGGAATAACAGGATTTTACTTACTCTTGTCTGAAACAACTAAAAGACTGGACAAAATATATAAAACAGACACAGAGATCAGGCAGGGCAGGGCAGTTATGTCTGAGAGATGGACACAAACAATGTGAGCCCCGCAATTGCTTCAGCTTATTGCCTGATAAAATTTACAGGGTCTCAGTGCAGGGAAGCGAAACTCAGGAGCCTGGTAAGCTCCTTACTTGAGGAGACGGAGTTGGCAGTCTGGGGTCTTCAGGACAAAATACCAGATCCGAGAGAGCTGTACAGAGAGAAAACTTTAGTGGTCTGCAGAAGTGTCCCTTAAGTCTTCAGCAGGGTACCAATACATTCATCTGTGTAATAAAACTACCTGGGTTAGAGAACACTCACCTGAAAGGAGCTGAGGGAACAACCTACTCACACAGATTAAGAATAATTCATGTTCCCACCAGATTAAGAATAATTCACGTTCCTACCAGTCTGAGTGCAAAACCTTGTAACTCAGGGCATTAGGTACAGCACTCAAAAGGAAATGACAACATTATTGGGAAAAAATCAGCCCTACATAAGGGCTGTGCTGGTCTCAACCTCACGAAGTCTAAAAGCAAGTTTTGAAAGGATCAACTGTTTTCAATAAGTTAATTTCATCCCAGAACGAAGCTCAAGCATAATATAGGAATATAAAAATGTCTACACTCAACAAAGTGAAATTCACACTGTGAGTGCCCAAAGCGTGAGGAGGGAAAGTCCACTCCTGAACACATACTCTCACTGGGGAACGTGAAAATCCAGACCGCAGGAGCAGAATTTAACCTTACCTAGAGCTGAAATGAATTTAGAGAGCCAAGTGAAATATAAAACTAGAAGCAGCAACAGAAAGAGCCCTGTAGGCACTCCTGGTGCCCAGGGAAGCCGTTTCTGACTATCTCATAGGGGTCCTTGGGGAGGGCTGCCAGTGGAATTGGGGAAGGACCACAGGGAAAAGGAAACTTCCAGCTGAACGCTGTAATAATTCTGACCAAGCAAGAATTTTCCTGGGCACAGTCTGGGGCAGGGGTGAGGTAGGGGGTGAACAGGAAGTGTAGACATGAGCAAAGAAGCTGCAGCAGGTCGGGAGAGGTGGGGCCTGAAAATCCTGCTTGCTTTCTCAGTTGGGAGGCTCGTAGTCTGGAACAAGACCTCAGCTCTGCTCACCGGCACGTGGATGTAAACTCAGTGCTACTGGTGGGGTGCGGTGGGAGTGAGACTGGCCTTGCTGGCTGTGTGGGAGGTAAATGAGGCCAGTCACTGATGACTTTCCCCCACTTTCCTGGAAATGTATATGACACCGCAGAGGCAGCCATAATCTCCCTGGGAACATAACTCCATTGGCCTGAGAACCACACTACCACCTGCAAACTGGCTGCACCAAGCCCTGCCCAAGAAGAGTCTGAGCTCAGACATGCCTAATCCTGGCTCCACCCAGTGGTCTTTCTCTACCTGCCCTGGCAGCTGAAGACAGAAGACATGATCTCTTGGGAGCTCTATGGTCCAACCCATCATCTGAGAAGCCCAAATACCTATCCAGGCAACCTTAGGACAAGCTTGTATCAGCGGATGCTCTCTTAGAACTGCCACCTCCTGGCTGGAGGCCAACTAACTGCTAGCACAACCAACACAACCCATGCACTAAACAAAACTACAACTAAGGACCCTCACAGAGTCTACTTCACTTCTCTACTACCTCTACCAGAGCAGGTGCTTGGATCCATGGCTGAGAGACCTGACGACAGATCATGTCACAGGACTCTTTGTATATACTCCTTAGTACCAGGTCAGAGTCCAGTAGCTCCACTGGATAGCTAGACCTAGAAGAGCAATAACAATCACTGCAGTACAGCTCTCAGGAAGCCCCATCCCTAGGGGAAGGGGGAGAGCACCACATCAAGTGATCACACCATGGGACAAAAGAATGAACAGCAGGACTTGAACCCCAGATCTTTCCTCTGAAATGGTCTACCCAAATGAGAAGGAACCAGAAAAACAATTATGGTAATATGACAAAGCAAGGTTCTTTAACACCCCAAAAGATCACACTATCTCACCAGCAATGGGTTCAAACCAATAAGAAATCTCCAAATTGACTAGTTCAACTATTATGAAAAACAGTATGGCGATTCCTCAAGGATCTAGAACTAGAAGTACCATATGACCCAGTCATCCCATTACTGGGGATATACCCAAAGGATTATAAATCATGCTGCTATAAAGACACATGCACACGTATGTTTATTGCAGCACTATTCACAATAGCAAAGACTTGGAATCAACCCAAATGTCCATCAGTGACAGACTGGATTAAGAAAATGTGGTACATATACACCATGGAATACTATGCAGCCATAAAAAAGGATGAGTTTGTGTCCTTTGTAGGGACGTGGATGCAGCTGGAAACCATCATTCTCAGCAAACTATCACAAGAACAGAAAACCAAACACTGCATGTTCTCACTCATAGGTGGGAACTGAACAATGAGATCACTTGGACTCGGGAAGGGGAACATCACACACTGGGGCCTATCACGGGGAGGGGGGTGGGGAGGGATTGCACTGGGAGTTATACCTGATGTAAATGACGAGTTGATGGGTGCAGCACACCAACATGGCACAAGTATACATTTGTAACAAACCTGCATGTTATGCACGTTATGTACATGTACCCCAGAACTTAAAGTATAATAAAAAAAAAAAAAAAGAAATCTCCAAATTGTCAGAAAAAGAATTCAGAAGGCTGATTATTAAGATACTCAAGGAGAGCTAGGCGCGGTGGCTCATGCCTGTAATCCCAGCACTTTGGGAGGCTGAGGCGGGTGGATCACGAGGTCAGGAGATCGAGACCATCCTGGCTAACACAGTGAAATCCTGTCTGTACTAAAAATACAAAACATTAGTCAGGTGTGTTGGCAGGCGCCTGTAATCCCAGCTACTCAGGAGGCTGAGGCAGGAGAATGGCATGAACCTGGGAGGCAGAGCTTGCAGTGAGCCAAGATTGCACCACTGCACTCCAGCTTGGGTGACAGAGTGAGACTCTGTCTAAAAAAAAAAAAAAAAAAAGATACTCAAGGAGGCACCAGAGAAAGGTGAAAACCAACTTAAAGAAATTTAAAAAATTATATAGGATATGGACAAAAAAACTCCAGGGAAATACATAACATAAATAAAAGACAATCAAAACTTCTGGAAATGAAAGACACAATTAGAGAAATGAAAAATACACTGGAAAGTTTCAGTAGAATCAAAGAAGTAGAAGAAAGAAATTCAGAGCTCAAAGACAAGGCTTTTGAATTAACCCAATACAACAAAGACAAAGAAAAAAGAATTTAAAAAATGAACAAAGCCTCAATGAAGTTTGAGCTTATGTTAAATGACCAAACCTAAGAATAACTGGTGTTCCCAAGGAAGAAGAGAAATCTAAAAGTTTGGAAAACTTACTTGAGAAAATAATTGAGGAAAACTTCCCTGGCCTTGTTAGAGATCTAGACATCCAAATACAAGAAGCTCAAAGAACACCTGGGAAATTCATCACAAAAAGATCATCACCTAGCACATAGTCATTCAGTTATCTAAAGTCAAGACAAAGGAATGAATGAGGCAAAAACATCAGGTAACCTGTAAAGGAAAACCTATCAGATTAACAGCAGATTTCTCAGCAGAAACCCTACAAGCGAGATAGGATTGGGACCCTATCTTTAGCCTCCTTAAACAAAATAATTAAAAGCCACGAATTTTGTATCCAGTGAAATTAAGCTTCAAAAATGAAGGAAAGATGGTCTTTCACAGACAACAAATGCTGAGATAATTCACCACTACAAAGCATGCACTATGAGAACTACTAGAAGGAGCTCTAAATCTTGAATTTGAAATACACCAAAATAGGACCTCCTTAAAGCATAAATCTCACAGGGCATATAATACAATAACACAATGACAAAAAAACAAGGTATTCAGGCAACAACTAGCATGATAAATAGAAGAGTACCACATGTCTCAATACTAATGTTGAATGCAAATGACCTAAATGCTCCACTTAAAAAACACAGAATTGCAGAAGGGATAAGAATTCATCAACCAAGTATCTGTTGTCTTCAAGAGACTCACCTAACACATAAGGACTCACATAAATGTAAAGTAAAGGAGTGGAAAAAGATATTCCATGCAAATGGACACCAAAAGCAAGCAGGAGTAGCTATTCTTATATCAGACAAAACAGACGTTAAAGCAACAACAGTTAAAAAAGACAAAGAGGGACATTATGTGATGATAAAAGGACTAGTCCAATAGGAAAATATCACAATACTAAATATATATGCACTTAACACTGGGGCTCCCAAATTTAGAAAACAATTACTACTAGACCTAATAAACGAGATAGACAACAACACAATAATATTGGGGGGCTTCAATATTCCACTGACAGCGCTAGATATCAAGACTGAAAGTCAACAAAGAAGCAATGGACTTAAATTGTACCCTAGAACAAATGGACTTAACAGATATTTACAGAACATTCCGCCCAACAACCACAGAATATACATTCTACTCATCAGCACATGGAACATTCTCCAAGATAGACCATAAGATAGGCCACAAAACAAGTCTCAATAAGTTTAAGAAAACTGAAATTATATCGAGTACTTTCTCAGACTACAATGGAATAAAATTGGAAATCAATTTGAAAAGGAAGCCTCAAAACCATGCAAATACATGGAAATTAAGTGACCTGTTCCTGAATGATCATTTGGTCAATAATGAAATCAAGATGGAAATTTTAAAATTCTTTGAACTGAATGATAATAATGACACAACCTATCAAAACCTCTGGGATACAGCAAAGTTTTGGTGCTAAGAGGAAAGTTCATAGCATTAAATGCTTACATCAAAAAGTCTGAAAGAGCACAGACAGACAATGTAAGGTAAAACCTCAAGGAACTAGAGAAACAAATACAAACCAAACCCAAACCCAGCAGAAGAAAAGAAATAATAGAGATCAGAGTAAAACTCAATGAAACTGACACAAAAATACAAAAGATAGCAGTGTTTTGCGGTTTTCCTTGTAGAGGTCTTTCACTTCTTTGGTTACATATATTCTTGAGTTTTTGTTTTGTTTTGTTTTGTTTTACAACTATTGTAAAAGGGGCTGAGTTCTCGATCTGATTTGTAGCTTGCTTGCAGTTGGTGTGTAGAACTACCGATTTGTGTACGTTAATTTTGTATTCTGAAACTTTGCTGAATTCATTTATCAGATTTAGGAACTTTTTGGATGAGTCTTTAGGGTTTTCTAGGTATACAATCATATCCTTAGTGAACGGCAACAGTTTGACTTCTTCTTTGCTGATTTTGATGCCCTTTATTTCTTTCTCTTCCCTGATTGCTCTGGCTAGGACTGAAAGAAATCACAGATAGAACAAACAAATGGAAACACATCTCACCCTTGTGGATAGGTGGAATCAATATTGTCAAAATGACCATACTACCAAAAGCAATCTATAAATTCAATGCAATTCCCATCAAAATACCACCATCATAATTCACAGAACTAGAAAAAACAATCCTAAATTCATACAGAACTAAAAAAGAGCCCACATGGCCAAAGCAAGAGTAAGCAAAAATAACAAATCTGGAGGCATCACATTACCTGACTTCAAACTATACTATAAGGCTATAGTCAAACAAACGGCATGATACTTGTATAAAAACAGGTATATAGACCAATGGAACAGCATAGAGAACCCAGAAAAAAGCCAAATACTTACAGCCAACTGATCTTCAACAAAGCAAACAAAAACATAAAGTGGGAAAAGGACACCCTTTTCAACAAATGGTGCTGGGATGATTGGCAAGCCACATGCAAAAGAATGAAACTGGATCCTCATCTCTCACCTTATATAAAAATTAACTCAAGATAGATTAAAGACTTAAATCTAAGACATGAAATCCTAAAAACTCTAGAGGATAACATCCGAAAAACCCTTCTAGACATTGGCTTAGGCAAAGACTTCATGACCAAGAACTCAAAAGCAAATGCAACAAAAAGAAAGATAAATAGATGAGCCTTAATTAAACTAAGAAGTTTCTGTACCCCAAAAGAAGTAATCAGTAAACAGAAGTTATCCATGTAACTAAACACTACCCGTTCCCCCAAAATCCATTGAAATAAAAAAAATTAAAAAAAGAAAATATATCTGGAAAGGGCTAACAGCAGATTAGACACTACAGAAGTAAAGACAAGACACTAAAGAAGAAAAGATTAGATAACTTGAAGACAGTGATAGAAACTATCCAAAATGAAAAACAGAGAAAAAAAAGTACTAGAAAAGAAAAAAGAAAAAAAGGAAAGAATACCAATGAGCTGAAGGGCAATGTCAAGTGGTGTAATATGTACAATGGGAATTTCCAAAAGTGGGGGTTGGGAGAATGATGAAAATATTTGAAGAGATAATGGCTTTAAATTAAAACACTAATGGAAGAAACTATACTGAGGTATATCATAAGTACATTCTTAAAAGCATCCAGAGAAAAAGGACACAATTGCCCATAAAGGAGAAAAGATATCAATGACAGATTTCTTACAGGAAATAACGCAATCCAGAAGACAGTAGGGCCATACCTTTAAAATAAGAAAGAAAAAAATAATGAACTGTCAACCTAGAACTTGATACCCAGTGACAATATCTCTCAATAAAAATATTCTGATAAATATGTGTATATACACTATACATGGAATTCACCCATTTTGCCTAAATTTTCAAATGCTTTGGCCAGCTTTGTTCATGGTATTCTCTTATTGTCATTTAAAATGTCTGCTACCCATGATTATCTCCATTTTCATTTCCTGTATTGATTATTTGTGGTGTTCTCCTTTTTTCTTAATCAACTTTGCTGGAGGATTTTCTGTTTTCAAGAAAATAACTTTTGACTATGTTGATCCTCCCTACTATAACTTTAAGTTTTATTTCATTAAGCTCTGCTCTTACATCATCACATACTTTTAGTTTATTCAAGTTTAGCTATGAGTTTCTAGCCTTAACTCATTTTTTACTTAAGCATTTAAAGTATAAAATAAACTATAACTACCTTTGTCTTGCATCTCATGAATTTTTATTTATAGGATTATTTATTGTCCTTCAGTTCTAAGTATTTTTAAGATGTCTTCCCCTAGAAAGTCATAAAATGTTTTAAACATTTCATTTATATCTTAGAAGAATGTGTGTTCTTTATTTTGTTTAGACTCTATGTCAATCAAATTTTTAAATTATATTTGTGGAAACCTCTATTTTTACTTATTGTTGTGTGCCTAAATGATCAGTTCTGAAGTTAATTAATATGCAACATTTTCTTCTATGATATTTGAGTTATCAATTTCTCCCTGCACTTCTGTCAATTTTTGCTGTATATATTTTGAGAGTATTTTGTGAATTCAAGTTTTAAAATTGCTACGTTTATCTGGCAAAATGAATCTTTTGTCATAATTCAGTATCCTTTCTATCTTCTAAAAAGGTTTTTGTTTTGAAGTCTTGTTACCTGCTATTATAGTTACCCAGTTTTTCATTTAATTATTCTTTGCATATTATGTCTCTTTTCATTATTTTCCATTCACGCTTTCCGAGCCCTCTTATTTCAGATGTATCTTATAAAAACCACTTAGCTTCTTTTAAAACTAATCGGACAAGATCTTTTAGCTAGTATATTTAGTCCCCTGCCATGGACTAAACACACACACACACACACAAACACACTATCTATCTATCTATCTATCTATCTATCTATCTATCTATCTATCTATCTAGACTACACACACACACACACACACACACACACGTAAAAGCAAGAAACACAGACTTGCTCCTGTTGTCTTACATTGTTTTGTCTTCCTGCATAGATGATTTTGATTTGTTTTATTAATCCATTTTTCTCCCCCATTCTGGTTTTGAAGTTATGTATTATTTAATATTAAGTGGGTACTTTGAAGCCTGGGCGTGGTTGCTCACGCCTGTAATCCCAGTACTTTGGGAGGACGAGGTGGGTGGATCACTTGAGGTCAAGACTTTGAGATAGGCCTGGCCAACATGGTGAAACTTCATCTCTATCAAAAATACAAAAAATTAGCCAGGTGTGATGGCATGCACCTGTAGTCCCAGCTACTTGGTAAACTAAGACAGGAGAATCGCTTGAACCTGGGAGGTGGAGGCTGCAGTGAGCCAAGATCACGCCACTGAACTACAGCATGGGTGACAGAGTGAGACTCCATCTCAAAAAATAAATAATAAAAAATTTAAAAAGTGGGTACTTTGGAATTCTATCTTACATACTTAAGAAAGTCTAAAGTTAATCAGTCTTTTAAATCCTTTTAAACTACAAGGATCTTAAAAAACTGTAATTTTGATTATTCTCTTTCTGACTTACAGACTTCATTTTTAATTGTTTCATTTACTCCTTTTTAAAACACATTAATTTTGATGTTAATATTTTATTACACAGTTTTAAAAACCTTTAACCTATATCTTCATTAATGTCTTTGATCAGTACTTCTTACATCTCAGACATTTCTTCTGGGTTTCTTTTATTTAAAAAATTAAGTAAATCCTTTAGAGATTGCTTTAATGAAAAATCTTTTGGTCTCAAACTCTCAATTTTTGTTTCTCTTTCTCTCAACACTTTGATCATATCATTCTGTGGTCTTTTCTTTCAACTATTGCTTTTGAGAATTCTATTTTTATTTCACTTGCTGTTACTTTTTCTCTGACTTCCCCTTTGGTGCTCAAGCCTGGTAAAAGACAGAGCTGAATTAAACCTTTGCTGTCTGGAGAACAGAGCCTATACTTAACTATTCTATAATACAACCAACAGTGTTAAGGACCTATATCAAAAAGCCATAGCATACTCTAAATTATAAGCTTTAATTTTCAAGCAATAAATATTGAACACATGGAAGTGAGTTGATTTTACCTTGTCTATTAACTGTTAAAATATGCATACAAATTTTAACCAAATAATTGATTTTAAACTTAAAATATTTTTGTAACAAGAGTTACTATGTTGATACATCCAAATGAACCTAAAAGAGAAACAATATGAGTTTGTTGTCTGGAAAATTCTAATGGATAAAGGATTCAAGGTATAACTATTGATCAACAAATATTTATTGGCTACTTGCAAAATGTTCCATTTTATGAGAGCTAATTTAGAATTGCAATTGTCTGTTCTATTAGAATTGATCAAAAGCTTGAGGTCATTTAATATTGCCATATATATATATATACACACACACAGTATGTAAATATACATATATATAAAGAAATCACTGAAAAACAAGCAAATACTTCAGAAAAATTATTACTACTGAGAAATAAATATAAAACATTTATCTAAAATCATTTAAAACAGTTTTAAGGTTCAAAACATTTTTATTTAATAACAAGCTTATTTAGATGACTTTAAAAGTCAATGTGGCTGTATTTACAAAATAAGTGACATTTTCTCAACAGAGCAAAGCTAGTGGATCAATTAATGCCTTCGTTACAATACTTTGCTGAAATAGTCAAAGCGAGTGTTATGGCATTTCTGTGTGGTTACAGCTTAGAAGTTCAAAAACTCTGCAAGTGATGCTGAAAAGAATATAACGAATGTATGAAAAATGACCATTCCTAGAAATGTAAGCTGGAGTCTGACAATATTCATGTTATTTTACATAGAACTTTACCTTACTATAACTGTCAAAGTACATAATAACCTCGACTAATTTTTAAATTTTGATATATCTTAATATGCACTCAAGTATTAATTTGTATTAGATATATTCTAAGTTGGTGCAGACTTTGTATCAAGTTATATGTATTCCTCTCCTTACTAAATATATATAGAATTTAAATATAAATATATGTATAGTATATACATATTTTAAAATACATACAGAAATTTCTTTTGAGAGAAGAATATTTCTGCTACTGTTTTTTAATAACCTACACGAAGAAAAAATCTCAGATTATAAGTATACAGCACGATGAATTTTCTTTTCTTTCTTTCTTTCTTTTTTTTTTTTTGAGACAGAGTTTCGCTCTTGTTGCCCAGGCTGGAGTGCAGTGGTGCAATCTCGGCTTACTGCAACCTCCCTCTCCCAGGTTCAAGCGATTCTCCTGCCTCTGCCAGAGCAGCTGGGATTACAAGCATGCGCCACCATGCCTGGCTAATTTTGTATTTTTAGTAGAGAAGGGGTTTCACCATGTTCGTATGGCTGGTCTCGAACTCCTGACCTCAGGTGATCCTAGTCTCCTGGGCCTCCCAAAGTGCTGGGATTACAGGCGTGAGCCACCGTGCCGGACTTTCTGTTTTTGTTTTCTTTTTGAGATGGGGTCTCGCTCTGTCACCCAGGCTGGAGTTCAGTGGCGTGATCTCCACTTACTGCAACCTCTGCCTCCTGGGTTCAAGTGATTCTCCCCCATCAGCCTCCCAAGTAGCTGGGACTACAGGAGTGTACCACCACACCCAGCTAATTTTATATATTTTTTTTGGTAGAGATTGGGTTTCATTACGTTGGCCAGGTTGGTCTGGAATTCCTGACCTCAGGTGATCTGCCCACCTTCGCCTCCCAAAGTGCTGGGATTACAGGCGTAAGCCACTGCGCCCGGCCCTTGATGAATTTTCATGAAGTGATACACCCATGTAACCTGAATCCACATCAAGAAACGGAACATTATTAGTGGCCCAGACACCGCCTGTGTGCCCCTTTTGTTCATAACCATCTCCCTAAGGGTAACAACTATTTTGTCTTTCTAACACCTGGGCTATGTTTTGAATAACATTTATCCTATCAGGCATACAACGCTAAAAACAAAAACAAAAAAACTATCCTATGGGAATTAAAATTTGAGTGAGGTCATGTACTCCTTCTTCCCATTTTCAATTTATTTGGCTCATATCTGCACCAAAAGCCAAACATCTTCCAGCCCCTCTGCAGCCCCCTAGTCCCTTCAGTCAAGCGATACGCCTTGCAAGGAAATGACCACTCTCGGCTATGCAGACCCGGTTGCGCATGCTCCATTTCTGCCTGAAGTTTCCTGTGTGCAGAGGATGGTAGGTGTAAAACTATGGGCCATAAAGAGCCAGGTATTGCCACATGAACTATACTCTGCCTCTGAAATGCCCCAGGTTTGGCTGCCCCAGGCTGCATCCTCATCTCCTACAAGCCACCCGGGACATTCCCAGGCAAAACAAGAAGGGCCCTGGAGGGAGGATGCACACAGAGTTGTTTAACCGTGTGTGGAGGGGATGGTTTCTCCCCACCCGCATAAACAGATGCTGCTGGGACAGGCACGTATTCGCACCTGCCTGTTTTCTCTGCTCTGGGAGAGTCTGAGCTTCGATAGCTTGCCAAGTCTTAATGGAAATCTGTTACTTGTGATGAGGCATGAAAGACTAGCTTCACCTGAACTGCACAATTGAACACCACGCTCTCTCTTCATGTACTAAGTCACGTTATCAACACGCTCTAGAGGGTATATATTTGACTTGTTTGTGAATAGCTAGTTTTTGTTTTAAGTACTTCTTAGCAGGATTATACCAATAAACTTGATACTGGGAAAGGAAAATAAAAACTTGGGACCTCAGTTCACTTTGTCAAAAGCAAATAATAATAATAATAAGCTGGAAGCTGAGTCATTCAGGATGCTGCCTTCCTCTTTGTTCTTAAGCAGATAGCTACAGAAAAAACATTGCTGATTGAGAATTAGAAGCTCAGAGAGGTTAAATAACTTCTCCACCATCACACAGTCCAGGAGTGGCAGCATTATGATTTGAAACCAAGGTTAGTTTAACTCTAAAACCCATGCTTGTCTTCTAGTAATACTTCTGAGACACTGCAGAAATACAACAGTTATTAATCAGCAATTTTAACCTTCAGTTCCTTCAGTAAGTTTTATCTGAGGGTAGGAGGCATAGTGATGCCCGCATTCTTTTTCTTCTCTATTATTCACAATTCTAAATAATTATCTTTGACTTAAAATTCTATTAATATTTATAATCTGCTACCATGTTACATCCACATAGGGCTTTAAAGTTGAAGATCACCTCACACTCATAAACACATTCTAACCTAGGTTAAAAGGGGTGTGTATTACTACCCTTATTTTACCATGAGTTCTTCTCAGGCTGATGAAGTCTCGAATTTAGTGAGACCTCACATTAGGACCTTTTGACACCGGAAATGCTGAAAGTCTGTTTTACGGCGTTGTCTCTATTCCTTGCTGATGTGTTATTCACACGCAGACTATCCAAGCTATTGAGCAACTCATCCTCATGGAGACCTGGGACACTCAGGAGCTCCTGGCTAAGTGTATACCTAGCTACCTGCCCATCGCTTTGTGAATTCTGCTTCCTCATGACTGGTACTATCTCAGGGTTTATGATGTCTGTGACTCTCCTAACTTCTAAACTATGTTGAGAACAACAGTGGCTCTAATGTATAGGAGTGACTGCACTGAGGGCTGTGAATACCACTCAAGGCTCATAGCAATGACAGCGTGGACACAGATGAGAAAATGAAGACTCAGAGAAGTTGAGCAACTTTCCTAACAGCAAGCGGTGGAAATAGGATTCAAACCCAGGTCCGTTTGGCTATAAAGTTTGAGCTTTTAATTCTAGTGGATCCAAAGCTTACATGAGGATTGGGCTCTAAAAGTTGTTGCAAAACTGGAAAATTAAGAAAAGCCAAGGGCTGCTCTGGAAATCTCTTCAATCGCCCTTCAAGTACCTTATCCCATTACTTGTTAAGGATGCCAACACAAACAATCATACTTCAGCACAAAACAGATTAGCATATTTTTGGGTGGGCAACGAGAAGTGGTTGTTTGTGTTTAGGACATATATTGTACGAAAATATTTGAACCACACTCAGCCCAGCAAAAAACTTACCCCACCGATGTTGCGGGAGGGACCACAGATCCTGTCTTCATCTCACGTTCATTTAGAGGCATATGCTCAGTGAGCATGTTGCAAGAAAGACAGATGGAATCAAGTTAGCAGATATGCTACTCTGGGTTCACTCCTACTTGGGATTTCAGAGAATGTCCTCCACTCAGGGAGAGCATTCTAATTGCTACTGCATATGTATAAGGTTTATACTGTTAAAAATGTAATCTTGATACCAGCAAAGCTACGATCTAAGAGACAAGCACTTTTAGGGGTCAGAGTGGTAGAAACATTTCTGCAATATCAGTGAAGTTACAGCTTTGGTTTTCAGATAGAAAACTGACTGCATGGTTTTGGGGTCAATGTTGACTGAAACACATCCCGGAAACCAACCATATCAAGCATGAAAAGTCCATGAAACATAAAACGGCTGGAAAATTCCACAGCAAATGGAACGGCAGAAGAAATTGCCCACAATGTTGAAATTCTCTTCTCTCACTCTCTCCCCAAAGCTCCCTCCCTTCTCAACGAGTATGCTAAAATTTGCAAGGGAACAGAGCCCACTCTATAGGGTGCTATACAGTCTGCATGTCTTTTACTCAAAGTCACAGAGAGACGGTTGGAGTGACTCAGTTCATGGCTATTCAACACAGAGTTGGCAGAGTTCTCATGAGAAGCCATGTTAGAGGGTACAGGCCAAGTTGCACATCACGGCCTAAGGAATGAGCCCCGAATCTGGCTTAATTAGTTGTGGCCAGGTTATCAAGGCTATATATTGTAAAATCATGGGGGCCTAAATATAAGAAACCCATTGGCTCCTTCATTTAAAAGACGGTGATGGGAATGGTGAAGATAAAGATGTTCATGGACTAGTCTCTACTGCAATGCTTTTCCTTCTTAACTGCAATGTGTTAACTTGGCATGTGGCTGAAACAGTTCGTGGTTCAGAGAACAGTTTTGAGTGGGACAAAACAGGACTACCATTTATCCTTTGTCTTTATAAGCAAAATAAGAGTTGTACCTAATATGTATTTAGGTCTTACTAGGCTCTGCATTCGGTGCCTGATCTCCTGGAAGGGAAGGGCTCTCATTGTCCCATTTTACAGATAAAGAGGCTGAGGGGTAGATTAATAAAACAGCTCTCTAGAGGTCACGGATTTGGTAAATGACAGAACTGGACTGCAATGAAGATTTGGCTTGCTCCATAGCACCATGGGCCACTCTTTTAGATGACATGGGTGCATAGCCTCCCGCCTTAGAAAACAGGAGAATAAGTTTCTATAAGCTATTGGAGAGATTTTTACTGGGTCCAACCCAAAGTGCTTCAAAAGTTAATGACCAGTTACCATCAGCAAGACTATTTAAATAAATATTAAAATTTCAAACAATTCTCTTTTGCCCTACAAAGTCTGGTTGTTTTAAAAGGCCATCAAAGATGGCTATTCATAGGCCAGGCATGGTTGCTCATACCTATAATCCCAGCACCTTGGGAGGCCGAGGCGGGCAGATCACCTGAGGTCAGGAGTTTGAGACCAACCTGGCCAACGTGGTGAAACCCATCTCTACTAAAAATACAAAAAAATTAGCCAGGCGTGGTGGTGTCCACTTGTAATCCCAGTTACTTGGGAGACTGAGGCAGGAAAATCGCTTGAACCAGGGAGGCAGAGGTTGTAGTGAGCCGAGATTGTGGCAAGTACACTCCAGCCTGGGTGACAGAGTGAGACTCCATCTCCAAAAAAAAAAAAAAAAAAAAAAAAAGATCCCTATTCATTTATATACTGGAGAAAGTATGTTTGGCACCTAATCAAGCTTGGAAGGCTTACCTGGACTCTACATGGCTCAAAACCAGGCATTACTTGAGAGGTTTACTGATATGGTTTCTTTCTGTCCACAATTTGCAATGTGTTAGACTTCGTTTTACAAGTTTTCCCAGGGGATGATCAGTATAGAACTATAGATCTTATTGACCATGTGTACACATCCTGGAGTCAGTTTTTTAAAGGAAAAGGGTTGGCCTCTGCCCTCTGGCAAAGTTGTAGTTAGGAAGCATAGAGTAAGTTTTCAACTATTTCTGAGCGTTTGCTAAAGCTTATGTGCACATCTTCTATCAGAAACCCAGAATGCCTAGCACTCTAGTTGCCTTTTAGGAATAAACTTCTAAGCTCTTTATTATCCAGTTGCGTGAAAAAAAAAAAAAAAAGATCACTGATAGAAGTCATAGTGATAGATTCTTTAAGGACTGTATAGTCTAGTCCCATTTTGTGATTAAATCAGATTACTAGATGCATACATATTAGACTCATTCATATTTTACATCTAGATGAGGAAACTGCCTCAGAGGAATTGTCCACAATCCCAGGGCTAACAAGAAGTGGAATTAGCCAGGCATGGTGGCTCATGCCTATAATCCCAGCACTTTGGGAGGCCAAGGTGGGCGGATCACAAGGTCAGGAGATCCAGAACATCCTGGCTAACATGGTGAAACCCCGTCTCTACTAAAAATACAAAAAATTAGCCGGGCGCGGTGGCGGGCACCTGTAGTCCCAGCTACTGGGGAGGCTGAGACAGGAGAATGGTGTGAACCCGGGAGGTGGAGTTTGCAGTGAGCCGAGATGGCGCCGCTGCACTCCATCCCGGGCAACAGAGCCAGACCCTGTCTCACGGGGCGGGGTGGGGGGGGGGGGGGGGGGGGGAGCCGGGGGGAGCCGGGGGGAAAGAAGTGGAATTAGAGACACAACACCCAGTCTTTTTGGCTTGTAGTTCTCAGCCTTTTCCATTATCTCAGCCTGCTGCAATGATAATGTCACAAAGTAGCAAGAAGAAAACACTCTCAATACCTAAATATTTTAGTCTTCATTATTTCAAAAGAAAATTTACAGTAATTCTTATTACCATCCAACAAGCCATAAAACTTATTACCTTTCATTCTATAATCCTAGCATAATCATAAAATTTGGAGTGATGAAAACAAAGCAACACATCTTTGGAAGTGAGATTTGAGCCCTTATTCAAAATATTACTTACGATAACATTAAAAATAATTTACCAGCATAATGGTATAAAAAGTAATAATAAAAGCAAAAAATGTCCCAGATTTTCTCTTATATTTATTGATCATTTAATCAGCTCCTTCTTCTGCCATCTATCTTTTGCCAAAGCAGGTAAAGTACGGTGAAAATATTTATCACACTACAAACAAAAATCTAGATAATAAGCTTCATTTTTCACAAAATTGGCAGGAATTTTGGCTTTAAATAGGCACAGCCGTAGCTGACGATATGCCAATATTTAAAATTATACAATATTACTGAGAAGAAAATTAAGATTTATAAAACATTAATTTCTAGAATATTATCCAGTTTTACCATGTTGAGATACATACATTTCCTAGATTTAAAAAGATAGGATAGCAGATTAAAGGAAAACAGTTAAGATCCACATTTTAAAAGTATATGAATAATGTGTATTTTACAATATTTGGAATAATCAGAAAATCATAAAGAAAATATAAAGTTCCCATGCATTTACTGACAAGAAAAAAAATCTGTTAATATTTTCATTATAATTTTTGCAAGTAAATACATGTGGAAACACATATTTGTAAAACTGGGATAATAGTCTATCAGTTTTCTATCATAATTTCTTATTAAAATTACACCATTATCATGCTTCCATGTTAATAGTCTTCAAAAACATTTTTTAGGTGATGTTTTTTGTTTTTTGGGGACGGAGTCTAGCTCTGTCACGCAGGCTGGAGTGCAGTGGCGCGATCTCGGCTCACTGCAATCTCTGCCTCCTGGTTTCAAGGAATTCTCCTGCCTCAGCCTCCCAAGTAGCTGGGATTACAGGCATGCACCACTATGCCCAGCTAATTTTTGTATTTTTAGTAGATATGAGGTTTCACCATAGTGGCCAGCCTGGTCTCAAACTCCCAACCTCAAGTAATCCACCTGCCTTGGCCTCCCAAAGTGCTGGGTTACAGGCGTGAGCCACTGTGCCTGGCCTAGGAGACTTATTTTTAAGGAATACCACTATATGGCTAAACTTAAATGTATTTAACCATTTTCTTCCTTTCTGGGTGACAGATATCATTGATTTGCATTTTTCACAATTATATAGAACTTTATGATAAATAATTTGTAAAAAAAACTTGCATCTAGTCTACTATTATTTCTTTGGAATATAATTTTAGAGGTGAAAATCCTTGCTCAAGAACTACATACATTTTAAAGATTATTGATCTGTCTTGCAAAATTGCCTGTCAAAAAGGCCTCACCATTTTCTGCTTATTAAACAAAACCAACCCAAAGTAAAATATTATATTCTTATTTTTGTTTGTATTACTTTGATTGGAAACACATTTCACACCTTTACTGAACAATTATGGATCTTTTTTTTCCTGTGACCTGGTTGTTTATCTTTTACTTTTTGTTGCTAGTTTTTAAAAACATATTAACATATTATGATTTTCATATCAATGTATTACAAATATTTTTCCAGTTTCTTAGTTTGTTTTAATTTGTTGATTTTTGTACTTACATGAACTTTTAATTGTTATGTTGCCATATCTCCATATCTACCAAGTTTCCTTTGTCTTTATGCTTACAAGGGCTTTTTTTTAAATTTTTTTTATTTTTTTTAGATGGAGTCTTGCTCTGTTACTCAGGCTGGAGTGCAGTGGCGCCATCTCGGCTCACTGCAAGCTCCGCCTCCTGGGTTCATGCCATTCTCCTGCCTCAGCCTCCCGAGTAGCTGGGACTACAGGCGCCCGCCACCGCGCCCGGCTAATTTTTTGTATTTTTAGTAGAGACGGGGTTTCACCATCTTAGCCAGGATGTTCTCGATCTCCTGAACTTGTGATCCGCCCACCTCGGCCTCGCAAAGTGCTGGGATTACAGGTGTGAGTCATCGTGCCAGGCCACAAGGGTTTTTTAAAAGTTAGAGAACAGAAAAATACACAATTGCTTTTAGTATCACTTTTCTATGCATTCTTCCTCTTTGCACATTGAAGTCTGTAATTCTTTGGAATTCATTTTAGCATCTAATGTAAAGTAGAAACTATTTTTTAAACTACAGTCACATAATTTTGTTAGTGAAATTTGTCTTCATCCTTGTTTATTTGTTTATTTCAGAGTTTTACACTGCAGGATCCCTGTTCATTTAAATTGCCAGTTTCAGTATGCACTACTTCTTATGTAAACAGTATTCTGACATTCTAATTAGTTCCAGTGATCCTTCTGCCTATTCTTGCATTTGTGACATACTGTCTTAATTATGATGGCTTTGTATTTATCTTTAACATCAATAGGTGCAGCTTCTGTTTTCATTTCAATGGCAATCCTAAGAAAAAAAAAAAAAAGAAAAGAGAAAGAAAATATATTGCATATCTTCAGGATGGCTACTTAACAACCAAGTCCCACCAGGACATAAATGCTCTCATTTCTGACTGTATTTGCTGCCAAATGCTACTACTTTAATTTTGGTCACCTGTTGAGGAAAGAACATAGGCCAACTTAATACAGAAATGATATCTGGCCCAAGTGAAAGCAAATTACATCAAAGTATGCTCTGTGGGTGGAAATTTGATAGTAGTTTGATTAGAAAAAAGTAGTGGCAAAATTGAATTATCACAAACATAGTGTAGGCAAAACGAATTCGAAACAAGCTACACTGAAAAAATTCTCATTGAAACTGGCAATTTAGTTTACCAATATAGGCATGCATTGCTGAGTCTGAATGATGCAGATGCATTCTAAGAAATGTGTCCCTAGGCAATTTTGCTGTCATGCAAACATCACAGAATGCACTTCACAAACCTCCGTGATATAGCGTACTACATACCTAGGCTATACGGTATGGCCCACTGCTCCCAGGCTGCAAATTTGTACAGCATGTTATTGTACTAAATACTGTAGACAGTTGTAACACAATGGTATTTGTGTATCTAAATCTATCTAAACATAGAAAAGATACAGTAAAAATACAGAGTAAAAGATAAAAATAATGGCACACCCGTATAGGGCACTTACCATGAATGGAGCTCGCAGGACTGGAAGTTGCTGTGGGTGAGTCAGTGAGTGAGTGGTGAGTGAACATGAAGGCCTAGGACATTACTGTATGCTAATGTAGTTTTTAAAAATACTGTATACTTAGGTTACACTAAATTTATGTTAAAAAACCCTTTTCTTTCTTTAATAAGTTAACATTAGTTTACTGTTAACTTTTTTTACTTTATAAAATTTTAATTTCTTTTAACTTTTTTATTCTTTTATGATAACACAACTTAAAACACAAGCACATTGTACAGCCATATAAAAATATTTTTTCTTTATATCCTTATTCTATCAACCTTTTCTCCTATTTTGAATTTTTTCATTTTTTTACTTTAAATATTTGTTGTAAAAACTAAGACACAAACACACACATTAGCCTAGGCCTAACAGAGTCGGGATCATCAATATCACTGTTTTCCTTCCACACCTTGTCCCACCGGGAGGTCTCTGCCATCTCCTATGGTAACAATGCCTTCTTCTGGAATCCCTCCTGAAGGACCTGCTGAGGTTGGTTTACACTTAATTTTTTGGTTTGTTTGAGACAGAGTGTTGCTCTGTCACCCAGGCTGGAGTGCAGTGGCGTACTTACTGCGACCTCTGCCTCCTGGGCTCAAGTGATTCTCCTGCCTCAGCCTTCCGAGTAGCTGGAATTACAGGGGTGCACCACCGTGCCTGGCTAACTTTTGTATTTTTAGTGGAGATAAGGCTTCTCCATGTTAGCCAGGCTGGTCTTGAACTCCTGATCTCAGATGATCCACCCGCCTTGGCCTCCCAAAGTGCTGGGATTATAGGCATGAGCCACTGTACTTGGCCTGTTTTACAGCTAATTTTCTAAAATAAGTAGAAGGAATATACTTGAATGATAAAATGTATAATATAATATAGCAAATACATAAACCAGTAACATAGTCAAATATTATCATTATCAAGTATTACTGTATATAATCATATAAGCTACACTTCTATATGGCTGGCAGTGCAGTATGTTTGTTTACACCAGTGTCACCACAAACATAGGAGTAATGTGTTGTGATAGGACCTTAACAACAGCTATGATGTTACTAGGCATAGGAAATGTTCAGCTCCGCTATAATCTTATGGAACTGCCGTTATCTATGCGGTCCATTGTAGACTAAACAACATTGTGTGGTGTGAACTATACAGCCTATTTCATTACATTCACTTTACTAGTTTTAATTTTGTTGGTTTTGTAATTTTTCTTATATTCAAATTTGTATATCATAAAACATTTAAAAATTTTAGAAATCTATTAGCAGAAGTGTATATCTAGAATTCTTTCTGTATATATATGATTGATATTATAATGTTATTTAGGTAAACAGTAAGAGTTTATAATAACTTTTCCCTTCAAAGTTGTCTATAAATGACTCAAATTTGAAAGCTCAAAAGGTGAAAAGTATAATAAGCTAGCTTCATAGCTTCACTACTGACTTAGCCACTTTTTAAATTTTTTTTTTGAGACGGAGTTTTGCTCTTGTTGCCCAGGCTGGAGTGCAATGGCACGATCTCAGCTCACTGCAACCTCTGCCTTTCAGGTTCAAGTGATTCTTCTGCCTCAGGATCCCAAGTAGCTGGGATTGCAGGCACCTACCACTATACCTGGCTAATTTTTTTTTGTATTTTTAGTAGAGAAGGGGTTTCACCATGTTGGCCAGGTTGGTCTCAAACTCCAGACTTCAGGTGATCCATCAGCCTCGGCCTCCCAATGTGCTGGGATTACAGGCATGAGCCACTGTGCCCGCCCAGCCACATCTTTATAGCTATTACCTAACTGATATGTTAGACTTGTTCTCTCAAGAGTGTATAAGGGAGATTTTATTTCTCAGGTCCTGGCCACTTAACCAGCCCTAGTCTAAGACTCACATCAAGGACAGCCCATGAAAGCCAGCCTTGAGCAAAAATACCAGCTCCAGCCACTGGCCAAGGTTTGCTTCTGTTTTTTTTAGCTCACACACTGCTCACTGTTCTTGACTCCCAGGCCACCTGGATCTAGCTTCCTTCTGTTGGTCTGTTTTAGGCGATCTTCTCGAATTTTCCTCTATCTCTTAGCTCAATTTGCACATCCTTTGATCCAAGAGGACCCAGAGGTCTCAGTAAGCGACACTCCCCTGACATGTCCTAGCTGCATGGATTCCGTACTGGCTGGGCTGACGCTGACCCTTACCCAACCTCCCTGCCATTGGACTGGATTCTGTGAAGAAATGTCAAGAAGCACACATGTGCTTCCCTTAGATGGTTCATTAAAGGGAAGGAAGAGGGGGAAAGGAGGTGGTGATTGGGGTGGGGAAGTTTTTCATTTTTAAACTGAACATTTATAAAAGACAGTTGTTATGAAACATAAGCCCCCAGAACTGAGTGATACAGCTCTATGCAGCTGCGTGACAGCGATGTGGTTCTTGAGTTGATCACATCCCAGGTCAATGTGTTACTAAAAGTAAGGCACCCAGTGGCTGGGCACAGTGGCTCACACCTGTAATCCCAGCACTTTGGGAGGCCGAGGTGGGCGGATCATGAGGTCAGGAGATGGAGACCATCCTGGCTAACACGGTGAAACCCATCTCTACTTAAAAAAACAAAATTAGCCAGGCGTGGTGGCGGGCACTTGTAGTCCCAGCTACTGGGGAGGCTGAGACAGGAGAATGGTGTGAACTCGGGAGGCAGAGCTTGCAGTGAGCCGAGATGGTGCCGCTGCACTACAGACTGGGTGATAGAGCCAGACTCGGTCTCAAAAAAAAAAAAAAAAAAAAAGGTAAAGGTAAGGCACCCAGCTCATACCAGGTGCTCACTAAATTCCAGTTGCCATCTATAACCAATCCCAAGTTGAATTGTGGCTTTTGTTTTTGTTC
Source organism: Theropithecus gelada (assembly GCF_003255815.1). Taxonomy (NCBI): domain Eukaryota; kingdom Metazoa; phylum Chordata; class Mammalia; order Primates; family Cercopithecidae; genus Theropithecus; species Theropithecus gelada. The sequence goes on along the minus strand of NC_037670.1, from coordinate 172,413,295 downwards.
AAAAGGATGATATAGTCAACCCTCATTATTTGTGGATTCCATGTTTACAAACTCATCTACTTGTTGAAATTTATTTGTAATCCCCAAATCTATACTTGCAGTGCTTTCATGGTCATTTGAGGACATGTGCACACACAGGCTGGCAAAAAAATTGAGTGGCATAACACCCATGATCCCTACTGAAGTAGAACAAGGTGATGCCCTGCCTTCTTTGAGCTCAGACTGCAAACAAATATCTTCTTCACGGCCTATTTACTGCCACATTTCCCCCTGACATTTTTGTGCTTTTTTTAAATTGGTGATATTACTGTTTTAAATGGCCCCCAAGCACAGTGTTGAGTGCTGTCCAGTGTTCCTAAGCACAAGAAGACTGTGATGTGCCTTATGGGGAAAATATGCATATTAGATAAGCTTTTTTCAGACATTAGTTATAGAGCTGTTGGCCATGAGTTCAATGTTAATGAATCAAAAAATATGTTAAGTAAGATGTCTTAAAGCAGAAACACACATAAAATAAGGTTACGTATTGGTAGGTTGATGAATATACTGTGACCAGAGGCTTGCAGAAACCTAACCCTGAATTCCCTCTAGGGGCAATGATTCAGTATTTACTCATTCAGTGTTCGCAATGATTTTATGGATCATACTCCTGTGAATAATGAGCGTTGACCATAATTAATGACCAATGGCAAGTAGTTATCATGTAGCATGAACTGAAGAATCGAAAGGAAAGGAGATTTGGAGAGAAACAGCCTGGTTTCAAGAAAGGTAGGAGTTGGGGAGGTGGGGCCCAAGAAGAAGCATCATTTAGGTCTATTCTCAATTCACCAAGTGCCATGGTTAACAGCTATTCTAGGTAGAGAATTGGTACTACTCTTATATCTGATGATTAGTACAATCATTTAATAAAAGCTTTTGTATTCCCAAGAGGAAAAATACTATATACTCTTTCAGAAGACTATTCAGTTTCACAAATGAAAAACTGAACAACATTCTTCTGTGTTTGAAACAGAAGCAGTTGGCCTACATTAATAGAGATTATAGAACTATTCCAGAGAAATTGTATTTTTAGAATATTTCCTGCATTTTGATTCAAATTTATAAATACTAATTAAGTGCATTAATGTTAAAGCATGTTATGAAATATGTAACTCCCTCTTTGTTCTTGAGCTGGGTAGCTTCTACAGACTGAATTATCAGAGGCTTAAAAACTTGAATTCCAGGCAATGATGTAGCCACCTACATTAGCTTGGGGTGTCAGGTAGCCAGAGAGGAAAAGTGGCAAGTCTAGGAAAGCAGATAGTAACTACATTACCTCAACCAGAGTTGAAGGTAAAACAGAACTGAACGATAAATCAGAATAGTATATAAAATTACGCCAATGTGAATGTTATAGCTAAAGATATTATAACCTATAAATTGTCTGTCTACACGTAATATAAACTATATATAGTTTATATATGGATATAAACTACACATTATGCACACACTCATACACACACACACATAATGTGTAGTACTATAATTGTTCAGCAGCAAAACAGATTTTGCCCTTCATATAGTTAACTAAGAACCAGGTACTAGCTGGGTGCAATCGCTCACGAGTGTAATCCCAGCACTTTGGAAGGCTGAGATGGGAGGACTTCTTGAGCCCAGGAGGTTGAGGCTGCAGTGAGTCATGATCACACCACTGCATTCCAGCCTGGGCAACAGAGTGAGACACTGCCTCAAACAAAAACCAAAACAGGTGCTATATTTTGGTAATAATATTGAAGGAGAGTGTTAGAGGAGAAAAAGGTCTTGCCCAGCAATCCTATATCTAATTTTCATCATAATGTATTATGTAATTACTTATGTATTTTTGCACATAAACTGTTTTTATTATATCCCTGTCATTAATAAAAATTATTCTTCTTATGGTTGATTTTACAAGGACAGTAGTATCAAACGTATTTTACCACTCTGTGAGAAGTTTGATGTGTCTTACTTCTGACACCATATAATATATGAACTGTTTATCTGTCAGGTCATTTGATATGGCTGGCCTTGTATCATTGCAATGTGTGTGATTGTGTAATTGTTTTATTTCCCATTATTTGCAGTCCCTGTAGTGTCTGTTATGGTTTCTCAAATAAGCTAGTTGCTCAGTAAATATTCACTGGAAGGCAGCCAAGTTTCCTTGCCTAAGGCATAGTGAATTCTTACAATTTTATGTTGCCTGGGCATCCATTTTGATGGTAAGTTGGACTTTCTCATAGTAGAAGCAGGGCTTAGTGAATCGTGACATAATTTCTAGTTCTCTGCTTCCTCCTAGCTCCTCAAGGTGGTCAATCCAGACATCTGCTGGTGCACACCTCCCCTAGATGACAGCTCAATACAACCTACCTGACTCAACCCCAAGACTCCTCCCTCCGCATGGACTGCACAGAGATGCCACAGTTACCACCACTCGGTCACAGTGTGGCTCCATGAAACTGGTACCTGTTGCTGTAAACTCCCCCCTACCCATTAGAACTCTCTGCAGGAAACCTGCTTGGGTAATGCCCCAAACCCCAATAAAGTATTAGGCCCTGAGGTCTCTTGTGCTCTCTTTTGCTCCCCACACTGGTGGAGCCTGCATGTCCAGGACAGCTCCCCTTTCCTGTTGGCCCTGCGAGGCAGGCTGCCCTCTCTGCTCTGGATCTGTGAGTCAAAAGCTGCTTCTGTTATTTCATGCGTTTTGCTGTACGATCTCCTCTGTGTCTCGCCTGATCAACACACCCGAACCTAACTCTCCTTCTGCTCAGAGTTCTCACACAGAGTGATTCTCTTGGTAGGAATAAGCTAGACACAGGGCAGGCTGGGCGCAGTGGCTCCCATCTGTCATCTCAGCACTTTGAGAGGCCGAGGTGAAGGATTGCTTGAGTCTAGGAGTTTAAGACCAGTCTGGGCAACACAGTAAGATGTTGTCTACAAAAACAAATTAAAACCCAAAACCAAAAACCAAACAAATTTAAAACCGAACCAAAACAAAACATACACTAGATACAGAGCAGACAAGAGTCATGTCTCAGTCTGTTTGGGCTGCCATAAAAAATGGCTTAGACTGGGTAATCTGTAAACACCACCAACAACAACGGATTGCTTACAGTTCTGGAGGCTGGGAAGCCCGAGACAGATGTGGCAGTAGATTTGGTGTCTGATGAGGGTTGACTTTCTGCTTCATGGATGGTGCCTTCCAGCAGCGCCCTCACATGGCAGAAAGGTGAACAAGCTTCCCTGGGCCTCTTTTATCCGGTCACTAATCCTGTGCATGAAAGCTCTGCCCTCATTACCTAATCATCTCCCAAAGGCCCCGCTTATTAACAGCACCACGTTAGGAATGAGGTTTCAATTTACGGATTTTAGAAGGATAGAGACATTCAGACTATAGCAAGCCACAAGGACATCTGCCAGTGTAAACAGTTTTTCCTGTTTGCGGGAAACCTGGCTACAAGTCAGAAGTGGGCATCAAGCCATCTGCCAGGATAAAGAAGTATCCAGTTACAGGCACACTAAACATCCACAACCACCTCCCGGGAACCCCCTCGGGTTGGAGCTAGAACACAGAGACCCTGAGACAAAATTAGGAGGAAAAAAAACAAAAACAAAAAAAACCTAAAGTAACATAACTAATAAGCTATTAGTTGGCCAAGTTAGATTTGAACTCAGATCCACATGGGTCTAATGCGTGTACTCTTCATTTTTACTATGTTATCTCCTTATGCTTTTTGTTTGATTTTCTAATACAACAGGTTTACCATGGGTCATTTTTATGTCTGTTACAAGCTCAAGTGAAATGTATCTTTAATCATATAAGACATGAAAAATAATTTATGAATTACAAAGTCAAATATGCCACGGAATAGTCAAATATATCCCTTTGTGCAAATGAGGGGCAGGCACAAGAAAACTGAGTAAAGGCTAAAAGGGGTTATGAAAGGATTTAGAAAATCATCCTTGAGACTCTAAAATAAGTATTTGGCGTAGCCAAAAGGATACTGGTAAAGAAAAGTTGTATAAGATACTTCAAGTAAGGAAAGAATAATTAACACAGGGGTTTCAATAGCATGCAGAAACAAAACAAAGCAAAATGAAAATATGAGAGACTTTCCCAAGCACATCTGGTGCAGGTCAGGAACCTACTTAATTGTCTGAACAGCAATTAAAATAGGAAGAAAGGGAAATACAGGGAGAGAAAAAGAAATGTTCAGATTAAAACTAGAACTAGTCTTTTAACTACAGAGCCGAAGAAAAACAGATTTCTTATCCTTTGTAGGACATCCTTTATTATTGTAGTTAAGGCCATTGGCAATGATTTTTCCATAACTCAGTAATCAAAGCCTTAGCTTGACAGGTGAAAGCCAGTGCCATACAAAGAGCAGCTCTGAGCAAATTAAAGACACAAAGGAAAACGAAGAGGCCCCCTGTGTGTTTCGTATATCAAGAATATGTATTTGCTTCCTGGGTAGTCTTATAAAAATCAATGTATTTGTTACATACGTTGATCATAGCATATGATTTTATAATGGTTAATAATAAGGGAATCAGAGGTGTGCTGATTATTTGCCTTCCTGGGGGCAATTGCCAAACAGCCTTTATGTGCTTTGCAAAGGCTGTAAAGTGGTTTAGCAACATATTTAATTCTGAGTTAGTGACACTGTGACTCACTGGGAGGTGGCAAGGTATCAGGCTGATGGAATATGTATCACGTCAAAATGTCAGAGATGTAGTGTCAAACCATAAAGAGATGCTTTTAGCAGGTAAAGTCTTGCATCAAAGCTGATATTTGAAATTGTCTAGAGAGCATTTAAATTTGCACATAATTCTCAATGGGACTTTACGGAACATTTGTGTGGCATATGAACAGCAATATGCTGAAGTCCAAGACTCACATATTGGAAACCGCAACAGTTTTGAGACTGTTCTTGGTTTAAAGTCATTCATGGCGTCCTGCTTCTTGGAATGTATAGGTGGGGTTTTAAGCATTTTTCAAAATACAGTGACCATAGCTTTTAATTTGGGGAGAAAAATGGAGACACGTTATGCAGGCATGTTGAGGATGCTGAAGAGGGACGAGGTAAACAGCAAACAGCCTGGAATAAGAAAGAACAGTCAGCTGGGCCAGGCATGGATCATGAATGCCCAGGAGGTGGTGTGGTCTAGTGTTTGCGAAAAGCAGAAAATAAGTAAGTTTGACAGAGATCTTACAAATGGGAACAAAACAGAGAGGAAAAAGAACAGAGGGCAGACCAAGTTAGCAGAACGTGGGTGCAGGTAGAACCTGGGCGTCTTTGGAGTCAAGTAGAATTCAGCACCTCCAGAACCAGGGCTGGGTCTATCCTTCAGGGTAATGAAAACGGGCTGTGATGCTAACACGCTTAGAAGCAGAAGCCAAAGGGAGGACTGAGCTTTAAAAAGAAATCAGACAACAACTCCTCACGTCCCCCCCTCACCATGCCCTGGCAACCTGGCAACCACCTACTCTGTTTTGATACATATGAGTACTTTGGATACTTCATGGTTTAGAGTCTGGGTTTGCAAGATGAAACAGTTGTGGAGACCAGATGCACATAAACGTGACTCTACTTAATGCTAGTGAAGTGTATGCTTAAAAATGGTTAAGATCGTCAATTTGGTGTTATGTGTTTTTTATCACAACTGTAAAAAAAAAAAAAAAATAACAGAAGTAAATCAGGCAAAAGAGTAGGCAGCAGCTCTGCTGGCATCGTGGGCTTCTGTAACTTCTGCTGGCCTTTCAATATTCCCAGCACCAAGCACAGAACGTGGAACTTGGCTTGACATCGGTGTAGTGCATGAATACATTTCTGAACAATGATGGATCACAGTTCACTCAAGAATGTCTGTACGGAAGTTTCTCAAGTTATATCCAGTTTTCAAAAAATAATTTGTTATTGCATATATTCCGTGGAGGTTCTGTCTCATTCTACCTTTTTGTAACCTTTGCACCTACCGTAATACCAGGTTGAAAGTGGATTGCTCAACTGATGCTTTCTGACTAAGGTGTGACTATTTTAAACTGGAGATAGTTTGCAAGGAATTACCTGCAACTACACTAATGATATTCTTCCCATAAACAAGTTGTATTCTGAAATCTCTCATAATCAAAATTTAGTTATGCATTTGTAGGAACTTCATGGAGCTATAATGTGATACAAAGAAGAAAATAGGAGCTACCAGAGAGAATATGGCATTTTAGGAAAAATGTTTTACTCTCTACAGTTCCTCTTCTTGCATACTGGCAGCAAAAGGGAGACTCAGATTAATCTAGGGTTGAAATGCCACGGTTCTCAGTTCTGCTTGCTGCCTCTATTCCAAATGGGTTCCATGTTTGTGGCCCACCACAGCTTTTCATGTCTTTCAAGTTGGTGCCTTACCAAACCCAGTAACTTATTTCCTCTAACCACATCTCCATGCACATGACAGTCAATCCTTCCATTAAGGGTTTGCTGTCACACTGCATCCACTATTTCCTGTTAATTGCAGTTGTAGGCTTTCTCTCCAAGACACTTTTTACGAAAGGCCTATATTCATTTACCTGGAATTACTGAGGGGTTGGTTTGCCTGAAAGCATAGCAGTGGCTAAATAAGTATGAATGTCCCTTCCCACTAAAGAATAATCACAGTAGTGTCAATCTTGTTTTCAGATCAATAATAAGACAGGCCAGCAGGCCTACAGAGTCACATTTTGCTTTCACAGAAGCTTTGTTTATTTAGGAATTATGTCTTTATGCTGTACTTCTATAAACTATAAACAGAAGTCATGATGGAAAGTGGAAGTATACGATGTACAATTTTCTAAAACCGTTAGGTACACTTGATTTTGCCTCCAATGATCCTCCTGCTTTAGCATCCCAAAGTGCTCGGATTACAGGTGTGAGCCACTGTGCCCAGCTGCCTCTTAAAAAAAGAAATTGCTCTCTTCCCATTTCCTACCAAGAGTTGTTCCCATCTCTGTGCTTCCTATTCTCCACACCTAGACTGGGAGTCTCCCGGGGTCAGGAATAGTTTCTTGTTTGTGCTGACAGTCATGGTTCCTTGCACGAAGCCAAAATTCAACTTATTGATTGAATGAATATACAAATGAATGAAATTGTGTGTGTGTTTGTGTATGTGCATGTGTGCAGAGCACACACTGCATGCATACCTATTTTACGAAAAAGGTGGGGTGTGGGATAGGACTGGTAGAAAGCACAGTCATGCAGTCAACATCTATTAAAATGATTCAGAGTATTGTTCATGTCATTTCTTGACTGCGACCATTAGAACCACCGAGAAAGTTGAAAAATATTGATGCTGGGGCTCTTTTCCAGAGCCATTAAGTCAACATATCTGAGGATGGATCCTCGGAATGGAAATGCCATGTAATGAAGTTTCATCTGAGGTAATTTCCTGCTTTTTCTTTAAGGCTTTGTAGAAGAGAGACATCTCCATGGTTGTAAGCTTATCTTGAGTATACATTATTTTCAGTTTAGTTCAGAAAGTTAAAGCATTATCATTTTAATGCTTTTGTTTATTTTGGAGAATTTTCCATTTATTTGACTTATTTTTTCCCTAAGCTTATTATGGGCACATGGTTTTATTTTAGAAATCCAAACATTTGCCTTAAGCTAGATGTGAATTTAAAGAGCAACAAGTGAATTTTAAGTAGGTGAAAACCTCAAGAGAAAGAGCTGGCATCTGAAGAAACTAACAAGTTCTAATTTATATAAGGTTGGCTCTGTGGTCAATTTAGAGAGAGAAGGGATAGTTTTGTTTATGCCCAAGGAACAAAGCTGCTTTGGTAGAAAGAACAGAGAATACTTCCTAATAAAGCTTCCATTTAGTAATTCAGGAAGCAACTACTATAGTAAGATGTTTTCTGAATTGGTTTGTGAGGAAACACGGTAGAAATGAAGATGATTGTTCAGCCTCAATCCTGTTGCTTTGGCATCTCTGAAACTCTTAGATGAGAAAGCAGAGGGTCCTTGTATGTAACCATGGAGCCAATGCATGCATGAAAAAGCTGCTGAAACCTCAAGAAGTGACATGAATATTGGGTTGCAAGCATCCTTAGCTCTTTGTCATGTCCCCACTTCTCAGTAGGTGCTGTGCAATGATGGTGCAAAACATGAGATGGGGGATTGGAAAACCTAGAGGTTGGTACTGGTCCTGCCATTGATTGACCACATGACCTGGAAGTAAATCACTTATCTGTTTTTGGTGCTCAGCTGCCGTGATGGTTAAATTAAGGAGTCAACTTGACTGGATTAAGTAATACCTGGAGAGTTGGTAAAACATTATTTCTGGGTGTGTCTGTGAGGGTCTTTCCAGAGGAGATAGGTGAGTGAGTTGGCGGACTGAGTGAGGAAGATCCTCCCTCATGTGGGCAGGCATGATCCAATTTGCTGAGGTCCCAGAGATAACAAAAGGCAGAAGAAAGACAAATTCCTTTTTGTCCTCCCAAAGCATTGACACTCTTCTTCTCTTGTCCTGGACCATCAGAACTCCAGGGTGTCTGGCCTTTGGACTCGAACTTGCATAGTGGCCACCTGGGTTCTCAGGCCTTCAGCTTCAGACTAAGACTTACACCCACAATTTTCCTGGTTCTGAGGCCTTCAGATTAGACTGAGCCATGCTACCAGCTTCCCTGGTTCTCCAGCTTGCAGAGAGCCTATTGTAGGACTTCTCAACCTCCCAATTGCATGAGCCAATTCTCCCAATAAATCTCTTCTTATATGTACAGATATAGATGTATATCTGTATTGGTTCTGTCTCTCTGGAGGCCCTTAACTAATACAAAAAGGATTTAACAAAAAGAAGGCCTGTTGTGGGACTTAGCCTTCATAATTGCATGACCCAATTTCCCTAATAAATTCCTTTTCTCTCTCTCTCTCTCTCTCTCTCTCTATCCATCAATCCATCCATCCATCCATCCTGCTGCTTCTCTCTCTCTTTGGAGAAGCCTAATACAGTTGGATTACCTGCTTTAATGGAGTCAGTTACCATCATGCTTAATGGGGTTTCTATGGGCATCAAATGAAATCATGGGAAATACTCTTAAGCTCTTATATAAATCCAATTAAGGAAATATTTAATGGGTACCAAACATGTGGAGGGGTAGACTAAACTCTTGAGACACAAAGATACTATGAGATGATCCTTGACTTCCTCTAGTGATTCACCATTTGGGGAGGGAAACAGAAACGCCAAAAAAAGGTGTGACTGAGAAATCCTTTCATAAAAATAGAATTAGATGCTATGGGAACTTCAATGAAGAAGAAACAATGGATTCTGCTGGGATGAGAGGGGATAAAGAGGGTATGTTGAAGAGACTTCCTAGGGTCATAGATAACTTGAACTGAGTCTCAAAGGATCAGAGAATTTTAACTGCAGAGGAAGCTTGGGAAAGGTACAGATGCATGAAATGCATACAGTGTTCAAGGCAGTCCAGATGATGTGGAGTGATTAGCATCTGGGGTTGAAGTGAAGCAATGCAGTTGATGGGGGTGGATGGACAGGTTGAGGCATCAGACTGAACTGCCTTGAAGACCATGCTGTATGGTTTAGATTGTATTTTGTAACTAATAAGAATATATGGAAAGGTTTTGACAGAAGAATACCATGATTGAGTGTTTACAGATATAAACTATAATGATACATTTGTTTATGAAAACAAATTAATTTTTATTTTCTTTTCCTAATTATATACAGAAGTCCTAAAATTGTACAGCAGTTTCCCCCTTATCCATGGGAAATATGTTCAAAGACTCCCAGTAGATGCCTGAAACCACAGGTAGTACCAAATCCTAAAAGATGCTCCTCCACTTACAGTGGGGTCATATCCCAATAAGTCAAAGAACATGGATCACTATCCACCACTGTAAAGCGGAGGAAAATTTTAAGTCAAAACATTGTAAATCAAGAATCATCTATGTATACTATGTTTTTTTCCTATTCATATATATCTATGATAAGCTTTAATTTACAAATTAGGCAGAGTAAGAGATGAGAATGATAAAATAGAACAATTATAACAATGTACTGTAATAAAAGTTATGTTAATATAGTCTTTCTCTCTCTGTCTCAAAATACTGTAATATTTTCAAGCCATGGTTAACCACAGGTAACTGAAATTTCAGAAAGCAAAACCATGGACAAGGGGGGACCACTATATTTATAGTTCAATAAAGATTTTATACGAGTTGGAACACTAGTAGCTAGACTTAGAGTTCAGTGAATTGAATGATCATTGTGCTTATTTTTTTATCATTGACCTAGATGTAACCCATTAAAATGTATTACAAACCAAGAGAAGCAACTAGTGGGCACACAGTTGCAAATTGGACATGACCCAGAGACATTCTGATACACATACTGTCTGCCTTACGATTTCCTTCCATTATATTGAGTCAGAAGCCAATTGCTGCTCCTTTTAAATAATTCTGTACATGAAGAGATTGCCATTTTGGAAGGATTTTGACATAGTTTGAGATGATGGGGGAGGGGAGCAAGACATAAGTGACTTCTGCTTTCCAAAAACTCACAAGACAAGGCCTTAGTAATGTTTTCAAATGTTTAAGTGCTATGCCGTCTATCTTTGAAAATACCAGTCAGTGGGAAATACTGGATGCTGAGCTTAAGGAAAATTTAACAAGAGAAAATGAAAGCCCTCATTTAAAACTTCCTAGGATAAAATGTTAAAGAGGTCTAGCAAATCTTCTCAAAATAGCTCTTCTAAATTTGAAAGAAAGTAATCAGAATTATTACCACTTGTGCTAATTATGTAACAACTAGTTATTCGATGAGAATTTTCAGCTATTAGATATCAGTCACATTTAAATTTTAAAAAACACATAAATTTGGCTTTATGTGTTCTATATGTTGACTCTGTGGAACTTTGAGATCCCTTATAGAATCAGACATTTCCATCCATTTTATGGAGTTAGGTAATAGTAGAAATCACATGGGACTAGAAATTAGGAATCAGAATTCTAGACTTGATTCTGCAGCTAATATATGATTATGGGTAAATAACATAACTGCTTATCTTAATCCACTTTGTGCTGTTCTAACAGAACACCTGAGACTGGGTAATGTATAAAGAATGGAATTGTTTTTTGTCATAGTTTTGGAGCCTGGGACGTCCAAGATCAAGGTATCAGTGTCTTATGAGGGCCTTCTGCTGTGTCATAACATGGTGGAAAAGCATCACATGGAAAGCATCACAAGAGAGAGAGCAAGAGAGGCCAAACTCATCATTTTATAAGCAATTCACCCCTGAAACCATGAGCCCAATTCTAACATAATGGCACTAATATTTTCATGAGGGCAGTGCCACCATGATCCAAACACCTCCCTCTGGGCCCCACCTCCCAACATTGCTGAATTAGGGATCAAATTTCTAACACATGTACTTTGGGGAACACTTTCAAATTATAGCATTTCATCCCCGGTCCCCCAAATTCGTATCTTTCTCACATGCAAAATATATTCAGTCTATCTCTGTAGAGTCTAAACTCTTCACTCATCCCAGTCCCAACTCAAAGTCCAAAGTCCAGAATGTTATCTAAATTAGAAATGGTTGAGATTAACAGCATGATTCACTTGAGGCAAATTTCCCTCTAGCTATGAGCCTGTGAAGTTAAACAAGTTATGTGCTTCCAAAATATAATCCTAGGACTAAAACAGGCATAGTATAGATGTGCACATTTTGAAAAGGAGAAATAAGCAGGAAAAAAGGGGTAGCTGGTCTCAGATAAGTCCAAAAAGCCAACAGGGTGAACACTAAATCTTAAGAATCCAGAATAAAGTTTGACTTCTTGTGCTGAACACACTGGAGTTGAGGCTGGGCCCTCAAAGTCTCAGGCAGCCTCACCCGTATAGCTTTGCTGAGTTCAGCCCACATAGGAGCTCTCATGGGTTGGAGTTTCATACCTGCATCTCTCCCAGGCTGGGGCTACATGCTGGTAGCTCTATAGGTCTGGGGTCAGGGTTGTGGGGTTTGCCCTACACCCATGGCTCCACCAGGCATTGCCATAGTGGGAAATCTGCTATGACTTCTCTCTGTACCAGGTTTCTGCCTGGGTCCTGAGGCTGTCCAACACATCCTTTGAAATCTAGGTAGAGGCTACCATGGCCCACAGCTAATGTACTTTGTGTGCCTACAGAATTAGCACCACATAGGTACCACCAAAGATTACCCTTACACTTTCTGGAGCATCAGCACCAGCTGTACCTGGGCCCATTTGAGCCACAGCTGGAGTGGTCGAGGACTGCTGCACTGGAATGCAGGGAGCAGAGTCCCTAGGCAGCTCTGGGCAGAGAAACCAAGGAGGGCACTCCAGGACCCTCCTCTGAAACCATTCTGCCCTCCTAGAGCTCTGGGCTTGTGATGGAGGGAGAGCCTCAAAGATCTCCAAAACACCTTTGGGTAATTCTCCTACTGTCTTGATAAATAACACCTGGCTTTTTTCTATCTGTACTAATCCCTTTATTAAAAGGCTGCTTGGCAGCACCTTTACATGGCTGTTCATTACATGGCCAGGCCACAGATTTCCTAAATCTTTCTGCTCTACTTTTTAAATTATAAGTTCTATCTTTAAATCACTTATCTTCTCTCTAATCTTACTATATGCAGTTAAAAGTAACCATGCAACTCCTTCAATATTTTGCTTAGAAATTTCTTCCACCAGATATCCGGGTCCATTACTCTTCAATTCTGCCTTCCATAAAGCCCTAGGGCATGAACAATTCAGCCAAGTTCTTTGCCAATTTATAACAAGAATGGCCTTTACTCCAGTTTCTAATAAGCTATTCCTCATTTCTGTCTGAGACCTCATTAGAATGCCCTTTATTGTCCATATTTCTACCAACATTCTGATCACAACAACTTAGTAATCTCTACTTCCCCTATAATTTCTTCTCTTCTGAGCCCTCAACAGAATTACCCTAAGTGTTCTGTTCATGGCAATGCATGCTTTTCCTAGCCTACTCCTCCAAATTTTCCAGGCTTCTACCCATTATACAGTTCCAAAGCTACTTCTACATTTTCAGGTATTTACTATAGCAACCCTGCTCTCTCTGGTACCCATTTTCTGTCTTGGTCTGTTTTGTGCTGCTGTAACAGAATACCTGAGACTGGGTAAAATTTATAAAGCACAGAAGTTCAAGATCAAGGTGCTGGCATCTTGTAAGGACCTTCTTGCTCTATCATAACATGGCAGAAGGCAAGAGGGGGTCAAACTCATGCTTTTGTAAGAAATACATTCCCAAGACCATGAATCTGCTTCATGAGAGTGATGCCCTTATGACCCCAACACCTCCCATTAGGCTTAACTTTCCAGTATCCCTGCATTGGGGGTCAACTTTCCAACACATGCACTTTGGGGGACACAAATCATAGCACTGATAATGAGGACATTAGACTGGGTGATTCCAAATTTACTTTAAATTCTATCCTCTTATAACCTCTAATATGGGTACTGCACACAGGAAATTCTATCACTTGAAATTCGTCTGTTCACTTTGTCTCTATGTTAACCTGATAGATGTAGATGTCTCATTTATATCAAAGCATTTTGTATCTACTCTTCTGCTAATAATGATACCAGGAACAGGCATGTCAGCATTGCTCACTTAAGAGTTTTCTTGTGATTCCTGCTATGACTTTGTTTATTCTAGAGTTTTTCCTTTTAGAATTTTCTTTTTCCTTCCTGTATCATGGTGAATGCTTTCTCTAATGTTTGATGATCATTGGCTACCTGTTCCTCCTTGAAAGAGTTTCTAAATTCCCTCCTTGGCAGGAATATAGGAGAGGGGTAAGAAGAGGTAATATGCTTGGCTGCTAGTTTCCTGGGAGGGAGAAGATTTAAACATATGTGGGCTATCCACCATCCTTAGCTCACAGCCTCTCTCTGTGTGTAAATGTATACGTGCATATACTTGCACATACTATCAAAAATGCAATCTGATATAATTTATGGAGAAATTAATAGTGAAAACAAACTGAACATGTTAAGGCTCCATTCTAATTTCTTAAAGTTAATGTGTGTAGTCAAAAATCTAACAGATTGAAACATTCCAAGCAATAGACATCTCTAAATGATGTTGTCTTGCTCAGAATCTCAGGAGTAAGCAATGTTCTCACTCATAAGTAAGAGTTGAATATTGAGAACACATGGACACAGTGAGGGGAATAATACACACTAGGGCCTTTGTGGAGTTGGGGGTAAGGGGAGGGGACTTAGAGGACAGGTCAATAGGTGCAGCAAACCACCATGTCACATGTAACCTAGGTAATAAACCTGCACGTTCTGAACATGTATCCCATTTTTTTTTAGAAGAAATAAAGGAAAAAAAAAAGAATCTCAAGGGTAAAAATGTCTCTCTGGAGATTGGGGGTGGAGTAGGAGGAAGTCTGCAGGAAAGAGATATATCTTCTAAATTATGAATAATTTCTTATTTATTTTACCCAATTATAATGTATATAGACTTAGAAGTATTTTTAAATTCAGCAATGAGATAGAAGAGGAAGGAAATCTGGCAGGCAAGCAGATACAGACATGAAAAATCTGCTCAGTGGCAGTAGTTCTTATTATATAACTTTTTTTTTTTTGAGACGGAGTCTCTCTCTGTCGCCAGGCTGGAGTGCAGTGGCATAATCCTGGCTCACTGCAACCTCTGACTCCCTAGTTCAAGTGATTCTCCTGCCTCAGCCTCCTGAGTAGCTAGGATTACAGGCATAAGCCACCACATCCAGCTAATTTTTGTATTTTTAGTAGAGCCGGGGTTTCACCATTTTGGCCAGGATGTGTTATATAACTTTTTAAGGTCTATGAGCCCTTGCTAGGTGTGTGGCTGGGTATTATTCTAGACCACTAGGGAGCTTGGTAAATGGGAGAGTCACGAGTGTTGGGATCCAGTCATCCCAATCACTCTGGTTGCATGGAACTTGGCTGATATCCAGCACTAGGTCACTCTGTGCCTTTTGTGAATTCATGGACTACAACAAAATGAAATGATATAAATGATTCAAGGGTCAAACTTTTGAGCCAGGAATATGGGATCTCTTCATTAAAGAGTGGGTTTTGTGTTGAGGGGGAATTTCTCAGAACAATCCAAAATGCTCATCTGTTGGGAGCAAGCCCCCCAAAATCCAGTCATAAATTGGCCCCAAAACTGGCCATAAACAAAATCTCTGCAGCACTATGGCATGTCCATAATGGCCCTAACACCCAAGTTGGAACATTGTGGGTTTACGGGAATGAGGGCAAGGAACACCTGGCCCACCCAGGGCAGAAAACCACTTAAAGGCATTCTTAAGCCACAAACAATAGCATGAGCGATCTGTGTCTTAAGGGCGTGTTCCTGCTGCAGTTAACTAGCCAAACATATTCCTTTCATTTGGCCCATCCCTTCGTTTCCCATAAGGGATACTTTTAGTTAATTTAATATCTATAGAAACAATGCTAATGACTGGTCTGCTGTTAATAAATATGTGGTTAAATCTCTGTTCAGGGCTCTCAGCTCTGAAGGCTGTGAGATCCCTGATTTCTCACTTCACACATCTATATTGCTGTGTTTGTGTCTTTAATTCCTCTAGTGCCGCTGGGTTAGGGTCTCCCCGACTGAGCTTGTCTCAGCACTCATCAACATAGAAAACCCCTAAAACTGGCAAGCAGCCTTCACATCAGCAGGTGAGGTGAATGGCTTCTCATTGGTTCTCTCTTCTGCTTAGTGCCCAAGGGCTGCTGCTTCTGTGGCTTGGCTGCTGTTGATCCTTCTTTCTTCAAGAAAGAAGGAGCAAGTGCAGAGGATTTCTTTGTTTTGGGAGATGTTTTGCAAATAAGGTGTCATATTGGGACCTTGAATATTTCCCTTGGGTGTCTCCTCCCAGATGTCACTTCCCCTTTGTTCTTTTGGTTCTTTGTATTTCCTCTGATTTTGAGAGATCTGAGCAGAGAGGCCATGAGTTCTCCTGGCACCTCTCACTGGGCTCCAGCACAGTAGCTCCCTTGGTCTGACTCCTACCCTCTCTGTCTCTTGCCCTTGTACACACCAACCACATGCAGAGTTGCACACACTGATGTGATGTCAAGCTTCAGGGAGAGCCCAGAAGCTTTGTCTGAGACACCATCTGTACCCGCTGGCTCTATTATTTTCTTGAAATGTTAGTTCCCCAGTGTCCCTGTAGATATCACAAAGATCTTTCAGTGAGACGTAGATAGACTGTCAATGTCTCCCCAATAAAGCATGACCACAGCCAGATTAGGACATCCTATTGACATCCAGAACATCTCTACCAGGCAGATTTCCCCCATTGCCTAAGCCCCTCCTTAGCATTAAGTTAGATGTTTAGGGAGGCACATTAATTCTTTCAGACCACTGGGGAAACATCTAGGGCACCACGCAGCTGCAGTCACAGAGTCAGCACAGACAGATGGGAGGCGATTTGTCGACTTGTAACAATAAAGCCTTGATGTTACCCTGGAGACCTGGAAGTGTTGAATGATCTTCCCTAAGTAGCTAACTTAGTTCTAGGGAGTGACATAGACTTAGGGAATGAGAGTTTATTGTGATATTAGGAAGAAACAATTAATGTCCTCTCTGACTGAGTCTCCTCCTCAGTAAATCAAGGGTAAAAATACTGCCATTCACTTCAGAGAGACTGAGGGCAGCCAGGAAAAAGGAAAGAGGTGCACTGTGTAAATTCAGCATCTGGAAATGCCTTGTCCACTCAGCGATCTGGACACCAGGAGGGCTGGTACCCAGGAAGGCTATTCCACTGGGCAACACCACTGACCCTGGGCGGAACATTTCTGTATCTACTGGATGCTATTAATACTTCTATTCAGTACATTAAATACATTTCTGCTTCTGTTGAATACTACTGATTTACCTTCTATTAAGAAGCACTTAAGTAGTATTTCTGTTTCTACTAAATACTAAGGAAAATGTTTAAAGTACGTGTAAGGTGTCATGATACAATGACCAGCAGATGACCCACCTAATTTTAGAAAACAAGACCTCAGCATTATCACTGAAGCTTCCTGTTGATCAAGGAGGCCTTAAGTTCCTTTCAGCTTGACTAAACTTTACACAGGTTTCTCCCTGACTGTAGGCCTTTGACTTCTCTTTTCTTAGAGCATTTACATTAGAAAACTTGCAATTGTAAATTCTTACTCTGCCCTTTGAGATGGACATCTTTTATAGCCCACGAGTGTTTTTCTCAAGGACCTCGGAGCTATCCCTTTGAAATGTTGTTATCAAGAAAAGAGGGCCCCAGTCTCTCAGCCTCCGTGGAAGGGTAAGGAGCCTAAATTTTGGAAGTGCCAATTGGCAAATGCAGATGGCCTAATCACATTGCCCCACCATCTTCCAGTACCTGTTCTCTGGCTCACTCCATGCTTGAACACTTTCCAGTCTTTTGTGCCAATGGAGTCGAGTTCAACCTCTCCTCTACTGCAATAGTCTTAATCCATATTACAGTCTTTTGAAAGCAAGTCTTCTCTGCCATTTTTAATGAGTGTCTCGTGCAATTTTTCTTTTACGCTATGTGCTTCCGCCTGATTCCATGCACTTATTTCCTCCTGACTCAGATGAAACTGCTCTCCCAGATTTGGGGTTTATGGTTCCCTTGATTTTCTTTATAGTTGACCACATTTTGTAGCCCTAAATCACTTAATAGTTTATTTTTGTTTTTGAACTTCATCTAAATGAAAATATGCTGTACACTTCTCATGAAATTACAAGAATAAACTTTACCACTTGCCAAAAAAAAAAAGAGCTGGATAAAGAAAATTATTACCAAACAATCATGTTTTTTGTAACTCTACAAACAAAGGAATGGGCCCAGAACCAGAAGAATTAAGAATATATGTATTTTTTAAAACTTAGAGAATCCCTAATCCTCTGATTCTTACTTTAACGATACTTTCCTCGAGCATACATAATTCTTTGACATTGAATTTCCCCAGCATATATATTCAGTAGTCCCCATTGGTAGATAACTTCAACTATTAAAGACAATCAAACTTTTCTTTAACTCTATATTTTAAAAGAAAAAAAACGGCATATTAAGCACATTGACAATTCCCCTTTCTTATAATTAGATTCCAATACTTTCTTTCCCCATGCAACAATACAATATGCACAATGATTAAGAAACTCTAATTGCAATTCTAGTTTCTGATTTCACAGAGACCTAACTGTTACATCTTTGTTGATGACATAGAATAATTCAAATTAGAGAAGTCAAAAGAGGATTAAGAAAAACTCCAAAGGACCAGCAGCACTTGATAATTGAACTGCGCTATAGCAGCTGGAAAGCAACACAGAGAGATACAACGCCTAGACTAGAACTTGGAATGCTATTTTCCTGGCATACTCAAATGAATTGGAAATTAGTTAAAGGTTATTCACTGAGTGTCTGTCCTCTGAGGATTTCCAACCAAAGAGTATGATATTAAGAAGAAATTGACTCTAGGATGTAAAAATAATTTTAAACACTTAGAACATCTCCTGTTCTTCTCCACCACATCCTGCCAAACATAAAACAGTACTGGACATATACCTTACAGGAGTCTTTGCAGATAGTTGTTCTTATGTTCATATCTGGTCACAGAAACAACTCCTCAACTTCTATCATCAAACAGTTGGATAGTCCTCACAGAGATAAGCACTAGGACCCTATTCGACAAGTGTATATGTGGTGGAATAAAATATGGTCATACATTCCCTGAGACTACCATCAAGTCAAGGTATTATATTTGCAGGTTTAAAATTGTAATTAAAAGATAGTATGGATGCTATGCTGATATTTATGGAAACCATCAAATGTAGGGTGGCAACAATATCTCCATTAACCCAAAGTATTTTCAGAATGTATTTATATAGAGAAATTGTTATATAGTTTCATTTCAACAGCTATGTAACTTGTGTCTAGCTGTTCACAGCCCTAAAAATTTTATGCAACTCCTTCATTTCTCTAGAGTGTCCCAGATGGAAGTCAAACCTATATATTTTCCGCAAGCATAACAAAAGAGATTCGCACCTATTGTTGGGGGGCAATTAGCAAACTCTGCAAAAGAAAAAAAAATCCATATTTTCTGCCACATAATGCCTCTAAGACTAATTAGAATATTCCTTTTTATAGCTGCTTTTCTAGCTACTTGGTGAAATTTATAACTGACATTAAGCATAGAACTTTGGAGTCGTGCACGTGTTTATTTTGCTGAGCTCACTATTACCTGACTAGAATAATCAAAAAGGGAAATTTACGAATGCAGTAGATAGAACGGTGAAAACTCACTCAAATTAACATTTTCTAAAAGAGGTAAGCGCTTTGTCCAAAAGGACATCCAGATTCTGGGAGGGTACAATCTTTTTCAATGGCTGACTGAAAATAATGACATTTTAATAATGAAGAATGGAAATTTTGTACAAAATATGATTGGGATTTTATTTGGAGAAATATGAAAACAAAAACATAATGTTCTCCCAATTGTCATACGATGATGATTTCTCTTCCCCTAAATCTAAAACTGAAGGCGTGTGTTCCAGGAATAGGGGAACTGAGAGCCATCAGTTTCATGGCTTCATACCGTAGAATATCTGGGGAGATGGTGTCGTTTCCAAATGCGTTTGGAAGGCTTGGAGGTTGACGTGGTTAAACCTGACCTTGGGATGCACAGGATGGACCCATGTGAACCTGGGTTGTGAAGTGAAGGCTAAGCTTGATTCTTTTTACTACAAATTCAGTGCTCATTATCATACTCATTATCATACTCAGGTTGTATCTCACTTTATTCTCCCTACACAGAATGCTTTAAATGGCTTTTCTACACTGAGAAGTATATAATATATATATATATTTTGAGATGGGGTGTTGTTCTGTCACCCAGGCCGAAAGGCAGTGACACAATCATGGCTCATTGCAGCCTTAACCTCCCGGACTCAAGTAATCCTTCCACCTTGGTCACATTTTTGCTGTTTGGGGGTCATCAGTTTGATCTGGGACATTGGTTGAGAGAGCCTGGGTTAAACTGACTTTTCCCATATTCCTAAAATCAGCCAAGTCATCAAAATGTATAGAACATGAGATCTACCAGGTGGCAACCTTGATTATTAGACCTCACTCTTCTAAACAGACCCTGATCTCCCTTGGAGAGCATGCATTTGTTCTTGAGAGAATTCAGTTATTCTAGTCACCTTCTATGACTTTCCAATGATTGCAAACGAGTGAAAGTTGCTTTTAAGGGGATACACTATTTTAGTGAAAGTAACCGTATGACACCGATTTCATCTATACAAAAAGAACAGTACAATTACATTTTTAAAGGTATGAAAAACCTTTAGTTCAGGTGGGCACTCATTTTTGTGAAAATTTGGAGATTATTTCATATTTTAAGGTTAAGAGAATGTTTATGAGTGTGAAGGAATCCTACATTTTTAAAATAGTTTGTGGCTCTACATCCCTTGATTTGATATCATCTATAGGTGTTATTGAGGTTGGGAGAGAATGGAAGGTGACTTCTGAGATTAACATAAATAATCATTATCATTTTAGGATCGGCAAAGTCAAGAGTTTCGGAAATTGAGAGGCCCAAGTTGAGTGTTTCAACCTCAGGAATAATTTTCAATTTATGTTTTATAACTGATAGGAATCAGTCGACTCTTTTAAGACAGGCTATAAAATCCTTTCTCTTTTTTCGTATGTGACCATATATCATCAAAATCAATCTCTTTACAAAATAAAATCATAGGAATATATCGGTGTTTCTCAAATTTGCTTGATGGTATGGTTGTTAAAAGTACAGATTCTCTTGTGTCTGATGAGATTCTGACTCCATAGGTTGGAGTGGAGACTAAAAATCTATATTTTCCACACATTCCCTGGTGATTGTTTTCATTTAACAAGCAGTAAAATAAGGGACCAGATGACTCCTGTAAACTCTTCCAGTTGTAACATTCCATGAATCCATAATCACTGTCCATCCTGGATGTCTGCCTTAAGACAAATAAGAACAAAGTCTTTTCTTGATTGGTAAACAGACTGTCAAAAACCTTAGGTAGGCTGAATTTGAGAGAAAGAAAATTAAGAAAAAATTCAGAGAGCAGGAGAAGCCTAAATAAGTGCTACGTAGATTCTATTGGCTAAACTTCTCACTAAGTTATCATGACAATTTTCATATACACTTGAATGTGAAGAAAACTCGATATTAATCTGAATAGGCCTATGGAGAAAGAGATCTTTCAGAGAGAAGTACTTATTTAGGCTGTTTTGTGGGCCACACACCCAATATTTCCATTAGTTCTTAAGTGGGTCTTGTTTAGATCTGAAATCTCTTGCTTTTCTCACAGTCATGTGAAAACCCACAGAGAAAATCAGGGCTAGGGTGATATTTGTTGGTCCAAATCCCTTAGGTCAGAAACTGCTCTATATTTTGCATCAAAGCCTCTGTTAGTATGTGAGAAAGCTCAAAACAAAACGAAACAAAACAAAAAGAGTGACTGCTGCCTCTACTCAGAGGATGTGCTTCGACATTAATGGTATGAGAAAGGGTTGTGGCAGGTTTCAGATAGTTAGACAACAATTTGGTTTTGACAACATGAGGTTTTGGTAGACCTCAGGTGCTGATTTGTAGTGTCATTATTTTCAAACAAGAAATCTTGCTAGCCTGTAGCAGGAGGATTAGGGTTCTAACTTTTATTGGAATGCAGAAGTTTTAAACTTGAGTCTTGTAGAGTTTTCAAACTGCATGAGGTGGGTGGGTATCTAGTTCAAACTCTGAATTTTAAAAACAAGAGATCCAAAGCCCAGAGAATGTAAATAGTTTTTTCAAAGTGCAAAGACTGCAGGAGGCAAAACAAGAATCTGACTTACTCCTTTTACTACAAATTCAGTGCTCATTATAATACTCAGGTTGTGCCTCACTTTATTCTCCCTACACAGAATGCTTGAAATGGCTTTTCTATACTGAGAGGTATAAAACATATATATTTTTTTGAGACGGGGTCTTGTTCTGTCACCCAGGCTGAAAGACAGTGATACAATCATGGCTCACTGCAGCCTTGACCTCCTGGACTCAAGTGATCCTTCCACCTCAGCCTCCTGAGTAACTGTGACTATAGGCGTGCGCCAACACACTAATTTAAAAAAATTGTTTTTGTAGAGACGAGGCCTTACTATATTGCTCAGGCTGGTCTCGAACTCCTGAGCTCAAGCAATCTGCCTGCCTCGGCCTCCCAAAGTGCTGGGGTTACGGGTGTGAGCCGCTGCACATGGCTAGTATTTTTTAAAGTACACATTTCTTCACTTTTTGGGGTAAGCTGTCATTTCCTGGAAGGCAGTGATGTAAATCTGCCTGCTTTGTCCTAAGGGACAAGGGTCCAACCTCTGCTCTTGCCTTACCTTTTCCTTTTGGATCAGAAAGTGTCCTGCTGTCCTGGACTGGGGCAAACAATATAGTGTGACAACTTTAAGAAGGAGATTGTCACATACCAATACATTAGCAAGGCCTAAACACATTCGAATTGGTCATATAGCCACATAGGCATCTTAAGATAATTTCCAAAAACACTTGTTTTCAAACATCTCTTTATGAAAAGGATCCTGCTATTTTCTCTCATTATGGATAATTTTTTCATTCATTAGGCTTAAGATGAGATAAATGAATTTTGGGGAGAGGTCACTCATGATCCAATTATAACCTGCAAGTTATTACAGAGAGACTAAGTGTAATGTTATTGCAAGTAAGTAAGTGTAAGAAAGGTAACAGAGATTAAATAGTAGAGAAAGGTTGAGAAGAGGGAGCCTAGATTATTTTGAGTACTAAAATAACAGGAAGTATTTGTATAGCAGCCTCATGGGTTAATTTTGCCTGCTGCTCAGAAAAGTCAATGCATTGAGTATAGCAGGTATTGCAGCAAAGAAAGAACTTAATTATAGAAGGGCCAGCCAAGAGAAGGATGAGAGACATTAAAGCTTGGAGGCCAGTGTTTTTCAAGGTAATTTGGTCGGTAGGGGGATGGGGAATGGGTGCTGCGGATTGACTGGGGATTAATTCTTAGGAATGTCCAAAATGGTCTTTGTGCACTGAGTCAGTATCTGGGTGAAGGTCACAGGACTGGTCGAGCCAGTTCCCTGGTATGAGTCGGGTTCAGGTGGCATCAGCTGGTCGAGCCAAATGCAAAAGTCTGAAAAATACCTCAAAGCAGGTTTTGACCATACAGATGTTATCTAAAGGAGCAGTTGGAGAAGTTACAAATCTTGTACCTCTGGAACAGTAGCTATGCCTATATCTTAGCAGAATGCAGGCCCCTCCCATAATCCTAATCTTATGTCCTCTCATTAGATTTACAAACATGCTTTCGGTCCCTAAGCAAGGAGGGGTTAGTTTCAGGAAGGATGTTTCATTTTTGTTTTAAAGCTAACAAAGTCAGCTAGCTTGTGAGGTTAGAAGCAAGATGGAGTCAGGATAGATTCCTCTCACTGTTACAATTTTTACAAAGGCAATTTCGTTTGCTTCCACCTCTGACTGCCTGTGAGACATGAAGTTCAATCCTTGAAACCCAAAGAAAGGAGGAGGCAGGGGGCTGAGTCCTAAGAGCATCACTGTTGATGTGGCCCAGGGAAAAAGACGGCTGCCTGTGAAGGACTTTCTCTACTTTGATGGATATGAAGCATAATAACATCCCATATGCAATTTGATGATTCTCACCTTCACTAAAAACTTGTAACATGCTATAACAGAATTATATTAGTTGGGTTATAGTGTCTATTTTTGGGGTCACATAATGTAGAAGAAAACTAAACATTCGCAGCATGGTAATAACATGTTGAATAGTGAGTGTAAAAGTTGGGTCCTTCCTGAACACTCCTGGAAGTCATTGATAATGTGAGGAACAAAGCTGGGTTTCCCACAGTAAAGTGTCATAGTGGACTCAGGCACCTTATTCAGATAGAAATAAAGAGAGCAGTCCCCAAGGCTGAAACATTTGGAGACACTGTGTTTCCCGTATCATGCAGCTACTTTCATAGCTAGAAGTGTGTGTACACCGCACCTCATTTTCTTTCACTGTGGCTGAGAGATACGGAGGAGAGCAGATGAAGAAACATGCCTAGCGGGTATGGAGGAATTTCCGAATTAGCTGATTTTTCCGGGAAGCTGAGCTGTAACTACTTTGGGTGCCTGGAATTTTTCATCCTGTATCTAGCCAGTTCTCCAAGGATTAATTTTTTTTTTTTTTTTTTTTTTTTTACATTTTAAAGGTTGATCTGTATGGGTGATTCACAAGGGGAGGAAGTGTGTAGTAGACTATTTGTAAATGGTACTCCCAAGGCTATAGCATAAAAAGGCAACACTGTCTACATCTAGATGTTGTTATATAGTCAGGACAGTGTCAAGTGCAGGCCTCCCTTTATGTGAATTTGAAAGATCTTTCAGGTCTGTAATAAAAAGTCTTATTAAGTTACTCTTATGGCCGTTCCTTTCTTCACCACAAATGCAATTTCAGTGTCCAGAGAGTTTTGTATTTGGGAGGAAAATTCATAAAATCCCAGAAGGTAGAGTTACAGGACTTTCCAACCCAAATTGTAAATTATGAATGCTCATAAAAGGAGGACTTTCAGGGAGTTGGTATAAAGATTGATGTGCAGACTTTAAAGGAAGTCCCAGGGACAGCAAACAGCATCCAACTTCATCCAACGGCTTCATGTGCCACAAATCAGTAAGTTTAATCTCTGACCTGGCACCTCACAGAGTCCACCAAGACATCTCACTCAAGAAGCTGGTGCAGCTGCGTGTGCTTTTCATAGTG
Organism: Theropithecus gelada; assembly: GCF_003255815.1. NCBI lineage: Eukaryota > Metazoa > Chordata > Mammalia > Primates > Cercopithecidae > Theropithecus > Theropithecus gelada. Next base: position 172,388,455 of record NC_037670.1, on the reverse strand, counting down.
TGAAATGAAGCGGTTATTGCCTCATCTCCCCTAATCTTCAGCAGCCTGGGTGCATTGTCACCTACAGGGTTTATTGGCATTTCTTTCCCAATTCAGGCAAACATCCTCCAACCAGACAAGGGGAAACACTCAGGGTAACAGAAATAAAAAGAAACATGGAGATTCATTATAACAAAACAACAGATGAATATTTAAACCAATTTAAGTATGACCAATGAGCTGCATAAACTGTATCATTAATCACTCTGGCACACATGAGTATGCTTTCTGGGCTAAAAATTATGCCATTAAAAGTCAGTAAAACTTAGTCACAGTGCATCTCTCTCTACTGAACACAGTTAGCGTTGATTATTCCCAGGATTATAATATATTTTGTGCATAGCTCGAGAGACCTTTGTCTCCCCTTTTTGCTTTTGGGTAGGGAAACAATGGAGATACTGGAAATCGGTAATTTCAGAGGATCCATGGGAGCTGAGGTTTAATTCAGAATGACTTGTCTCAGTTTTCTAACATCTTTATAATTGTCATGGCAGTGCTGTGTGATAATGATGATGGCAGGGATGGGGATTGCTACAAGTAAAACCCAAAGAAATGACTGAGCACAGGAGTCTTAAGCTATTACTGCCTATGGGATATTTAACGGTGCTGTATAGGCAGTGTCACAGGGACACACTTCAGGGGCGTCGGTTGTATGTTCAGATTTCAAGCATGAAGACACTCTTTCTGATAATCGGGCTTCGAAAGGTCTGTTCCCATCATCATTTTCTTAGCACTGATGATTGGGCAGACGGTGTGGCTGCAAGAGAAACTGCAGACACAGGGGGTCCTGCCAGGGAGACGAGAGCATTAGACATCCATTCGCAGAGTCATGAAAAAAAACTAAAACACTCCATGAGCAGTAATAAGGGAAAAACAAAAACGAAAACAAAAAAACAGGCCATGCCAATGCAGTTCAGACTAAAACCACACAGGGCACACTGATGGAACCTGGGTATTCCCATAGCCATGGTCACCAAGGTTATTACTCATTCCAGAGGGAGAAGCCACACTGGATATTCTTTATAGATTTTTTTCTTTTCTTTTTTGAGACAGAGTCTTGCTCTGTTACCCAGGCTGGAGTGCAGCGGCGCGATCTCAGCTCACTGCAAGTACTACCTCCTGGGTTCAAGCAGTTTTCCTGCCTCAGCCTCCCAAGTAGCTGGGACTACAGGTGCCCGCCACCACGCCTGGCTAATTTTTTGTATTTTTAGTAGAGACGAGGTTTCACCACGTTTACCAGGCTGGTCTCCAACTCCTGAGCTCAGGCAATCCACCCGCCTAGCCTCCCAGAGTGCTAGGATTACAGGTGTGAGCCACATTTTTTTTAAACCCTCTTTTTGTCATCAAAAAGCCTTGATTTAAAGAACCCTAACGACAGGTTTACATATAATACTTGGATCAGGTTGGGGCAGAGGCACTGGAAACAGGAAGGGAGGAGAGAGGCTGCGGGTCTAGAAACAGAGTGTCCAGGGAGAGAGAGCAAGATAAGTCCCGATCAAAACCACTGTGGAGTGGCCACAGTGTTCTGTTCCTTCGGGCCCATCCTTTCCACCCACAGAGGAGATGGAGGCAGCGAAGTCATGACAGTGCCTGTCATGACAACAAAACAAAAGGGAAAGGTGGAGCAGGTATACCGTGTCTGCTGCCCTTCTCCACACTGACCCGGCCTCTGCCACTGACTCGGTACAGCTTTGGAGCAATGCTCCAGGTACTGAGGGAGAAGGTCCTGATCTCCCAGGTCTAAGTTTGGTGCCCTTCTCTGTGAGCCACCAGATTCCTGCACTGTGAGCACATTCCTGCATTCCTGCCACCCTGTCTGCATTCTCTGTTCCAAGTCCTCTGAGAGCACACAGTAGCTTTCCAGCTCACCAGGGACTGGATCCCCAGGGGCTAGCGCTGTCTCTCGCACGTGGAGATGCCCAATGATAGTTGATCCATTGAATGAACACGAGGCCCTCCGTTCTCCCATAAGTCAGGTGTTTTCTCCACTCTGGCACCCTGGAAATGCTTCTCATCTTTTAGGATTCAGCGTTAGGGCCATCTAGAAAGCCGTCCCCCATGTGTAAACTGACTATGGTCTACTTGGGCCACCCTGGGCTGACTCCCAGCATAGTGCAGCTTACATTTTATTTTACTTACCTGTTTACAAGACTATGTCTTCCTTCTAAACCATAAGCCTCTTTCAGTAGGGAGTATATCTTATTGTTTTTCTGTGTCCCTAATACACGGCCGACAGTGGCACGTAACAGGTGTTCAGGTGTGTTTAATAAATTTCTTTGATATGAGGGAGAATATGTCCAAAAAAAAAAAAAAAAAAAACCCAAAAACCCACCACCAACAAAAAGGCATCCTACCTTGATTCTGAAACTGCTTGTCCAATCATATTGCCATTATTTTTCCTTCTGACTTTATTATTAGAAATTCACTCAACAGTCTACAGAAGGTGAAAAAACAAAACAGGTGCTAATTAAAATGTGATGCCTTCCTGCTTAACGTGGGCACAAGGTTGAGAAGAAGAAATACAAGAAAGTATTCAATAACCAATTCAATGATTGACGGTCTCAGCACAAAGTGGCAGGTGGCACCTGTTCTCAGGAGCTGCCTGAGATTTACCACATTCCTGTTTTTGACCTTTTTAGCTTTTCTTTAATTATGGTAGCATTCAGTCATGCTGGGCTCCTTTTTTACGCTCACATCAGGAGACAAACACATTGTGTGTTACAACAAAGTAGTCGGAAGGAAGATAATTAAAGGTGTTTATTGTTTAAAAAAAAAAAAGGAAAATACAGTTGCTTTGGCTTAAGCCAGATTCTATGGTTTTAAGGCAGATCATAAATATATTGCAGGAAAAAATATTGTTTTACTGAAACTGTGGGGTAGACAACCATATAATTCACTCCTTCTTTATTCACTGAGTCCTCCCAATGTTAAAAAAGAGAATAAAATGGCTTTAACTTGTATATTTCTTGACCAACATCAATACGAATTCTCAAAGATGATTTATCAGCAGAGTGAGAATATGATAGTAAAAGTTCAGTCATTTATCTTCACCAATCACAACTTGCACTTTATTTTGCCGTATTATATATGTGAGGGGAAATATGCCTGCCTAGATCACATAGATATACTATATAGTAAACTGGAACATGTAGTTAATCTAGACTAGTGATAAAAGTAAGATGAATTACCCTTGTTTTTCTTTGTTTCCAGTATAGAAGAGAAAACTTTCTTTCCCTTGTTTTAGCATGCTAGTACAGGTGAAGATTTAAAGAAGAATAAAAGTAGCACCTGCCTTCAAAAGGTGTGTAAGCCAGTATAGCCAGTATAGGAAACCAACAAGTGTACTGCTGATGATGAGGTATGCCTCAACTACATGGCAACTAAAGGTGAAGCAATATCCTTTGGCTTCTGGTTACTCAGAGAATTAAATAAAGAATACTCTGGCCGGGTGTGGTGGCTAATGCCTGTAATCCCAGCACTTTGGGAGGCCAAGGCTGATGGACCACCCTAGGTCAGGAGTTCGAGACCAGGACTGACCAACATGGTGAAACCCTGTCTCTACTAAAAATACAGAAATTAGCTGGGCGTGGTGGCAGGCACCTGTAATCCCAGCTACTTGGGAGACTGAAGCAGGAGAATTGCTTGAATCCAGGAGGCAGAGATTGCAGTAAGCAGAGATTGTGCCATTACACTCCAGCCTGGATGACAAGAGTGAAACTCCATTTCAAAAAAAAAAAAAAAAAAAAAACCCTGAGGATGGGTGTGGTGGCTCACACCTGTAATCCCAGCACTCTGGGAGGGCAAGGCAGGTGGATCACTTCAGGCCAGGAGTTCAAGAGCAGCCTGGGCCACAGAGTGAAACACTGTCTCTACTAAAAATATAAAAATTAGCCAGGTGTGGTGGCAGGCACCTGTAAGCCCAGCTACTCAGGAGCCTGAGACGCGAGAATCTCTTGGACCTGGGAGGTGGAGGTTGCATTGAGCCAAGATCTCACAACTGCATTACAGTCTGGGTGACAGAGCTAGACTCTCAAAAAACAAAACAAAACAAAACACAAACACAAAACAACTCCAAATGAGGGAGATTACAACAAGGCACTGAAGAATCAGTAAGATGTTGGGAGGCAAGAAGCGAAAGCAGCATTCCACACCTGCATGTGGGAAGGTTTCAGGCCTGTTGGGAGGACACTGGGTGGTCCAGGTCTTAGATCCCATAGGAGAGAGAGAATTCCTAGACTGATGCTGGGAGGTCCCCTCTGAGGAATCCAGAAGATGAGGACCAGTAGTGATTTGGGGCCACACTATGGACATTCACATGGAATGTGAATGCCATGCTAAAGAAAATGCAGTGGGAATTCTTTGTAAAATGATTTTCACATCGATGAGATCAACACATGCATTGCTAGGTGTAGATCCAGCAGGTATTCAGGGCCAAACTCTATGGCCGACTGTACTAGGGTGTGGGAGAGGCAGGGAGGAGAGCCAAGATGAGAAGAGAACTTGCCACCAAAAATAATGCTGAAGGTTTTAAATAGTGATTTCACACAACTCTATGTTTGGAAGAAACCTTGGCTTCACTGGTCTTCAGATTTCTGGAAGCTCTGGATCAATTTCGAGGGAAATGGATATTATGACCTACTTCTTCCCACGACGTTTCAGTTCAGGAAAATGAACTTAACAAACCAAAAACCTTGTTAGACAGAAGCACAGCCTGTGACATTGTCTGATGCTGTTTTGTGGTGAGAGTCCAACTCTCTTTGTGCCAAACATGGCAGCATGGGACTCCTTCCCATGACAAAGGTCTGGGCTGGAAGTCACTGTGGAGGTGCTCCGGGATACCTGTATCCGGGAGTGACTCTTCATCCCGGTCACTTTCACTACTGGGTAAAAGGATGCTTCAGTTTTCTTCTCCCAACATACCCTTAATGTTCACTGTAGTTTCATACATAACTTAAATTCCTCAAACATTCATGCCTTCTCCTTTTCCATTTTATTCCTTGTTTCATACGGTTCTGGTTCATCGTGTGAGTTTTTCCCCTTAGCTGTTAGCACTTGGTTTTTGAAATATGTTTCTGAACATTCAACCAACAACATGCTTATATTTACCGTCATCCTTTAGAAATGAAGTTTCTGCCCCCAGCACAGATAATCACCAGATTCGATCTTACAGCCATACATATTATAAATAAATAAACTGAAATTAAGAAATTATGGGAACTTGACCATTACTATCATCAGCCCATATTTACACAGTCCCCATAAACTACCTGGGATGAACGGCTCAATAAATCAATAGTTAGCAGCAGTTACAGTTAGGCCTCGGGGCCCTTAGAGATATTCATAAATACCTACAGAGATGAGATGTGAAATTGGTGTCGGAAATTATAGGTACCAGTCATGTTATTTTCCCCGTTCTGATGAAAAACACAGTTTCTAGGGAGCAGTAAGAGTTCCTGAGATGGTCTGAGAGAGTTCTAATCTGTGTGCATCTGTGAAGGCTTTTCCCTTTCTGCCTTTGTGGCGGGTTTTAACAGAAAGCGTTTTTTGTGTTTTAGAAAAACCTGCACAAGAAGATTAAAAATGTCATTCGCTGCCTTTAACAAAGATAAAAACAGAAAGGCTTAGGCCATTACCATTTTGGGTAGGCAAACTCATTTTGGCCAGGCATATTCTTTTACCTGTTCTGAAACAACATTTTTCACAAATACCATGTATATTTGAAAGAGGGTTAAGGAGACTATAATTTACGTCATTCACTGGAATATAATAAACCACTATCAGTTTTTAAATTACTGTTACATGGATGGGTGTTTCTTGTTAACTTCTATAGTGGAAGATCTTGACAACATGCTTTTCTGAGTAGTGTTGCGGTGGTTTTAGTCTGAACTGGTTTAGAGCCTAGTCAGACACTAGTTACCAGTTGGCTACTACTTAGATTCTAGTTCTAGTTTATATTCTAAAACTAGAACGTGTATATGGAATAGATTTTAGTCCAATTTTATAGTTTATAAACCAAACTAAGATTTAATTTTAATTCACATTATTAGTATTCTTTTGGTCTTATATATTTAGTTACTATCAATTTTTAACATAAGCAGCCTTTTTATATGCTAGATATAAAAATTTTAACAATTCCAAGTCTCATGTAAACACAAATAATTTTGTTCTCTCTCATATCTGCTTCACTTTGAAATGTGTACTAAAATGTAGTTTCTTTATCAGATGAACTGTGTTAAGTTTCATAACTGCTGTTACCACAGTTCATCTGATACACAAAAGCAGCTACATTTTAGTAAACGTTTTGATGGATTTTGGAAAGGATTTAGTTGTTTAGGGAAAATGTCCGCTTCCCTTTTGCATGTCTCTGTGACCAAGCTGAGCAACCATACGCAGATGAGAAGCACAGGCACTGAGATCCGGGCAGGACTGCTGCTGAGCTAATGCAGTTGGTGTAATTTATTCTGACCATCTATCAAGAAACCTTGTGTGTTGTGTCTAGCATGATTACAGTGCATAATATATGAATCAGGTTTGAGGAACTATCCTTCCTGAATATTTCTCTTCAAATCCAGAATAAATAAGACTTGCTTTTTTTTTGAGATTTTTTTAGAGAGAAAGATGCTCTATCCATAGCATCTATTAGTCAAGAAAGGTGAATAATTTGATAAATCTGCTGAAGAAAGGGAAGGAATTGCTATTCCATAAATACCTTCCTTCTTAGAAATCTCCCATTAAAATGCTATAACTTAGGACCTAAGAGCATGAAAAAACCTCTGTGCTTAGGGAAAGATACTTTCATCCTTGACAACCAGAAATTTCCCTACTACCAATACACCGAAATGTTAGCTGGGTTATGATTATGGTAACTTCTTCCTTTTTTAAACTCTGTATTTTCCAGCATTTTGAGCATGTATAACTTTTGTAATCAGAAGCAGAAGTTATCTTTCAGCAAGCAGTTTCTCTTGAGAAGCCCTGTGAGTTTGCTGTCTTCCGTCGTGTCTCCACCTCTGCCTCTCTTCAGCGGCTTCCCCCAGATAAGCCAGAGTTCGATACGAATGCACAGTTTGAGACGAACGCTGCTGAAGAGTGGTACTGTGCACGAGCTGGTGTCACTGGAGCATCCAAGTGTCATCGGCGTGGAGACAGAGTGACAGCAGCCATAGTAGGAGGAGGCACATGTGGGAAGGCCACATCAAAGCTAACGGAATAGTTAGCCCAACACAAGTCAGGCACCTGGGGTGGCATAGGTGGACAGAGGTATCACAGTCAGCTCCACCACCATGCAGAAGTCAGGAGTTTGCAGTGTAAGCAGACTTCCCCAGGAGGGGATGGGCATGTCCACCCAGGTCCTCTACAAAGGATGTGGAGATTGGCAGGCAGGTGCAAGACGCTGGGTGTTTTCATTCAAAACTGGTGCCCAAACTGCCGGGGCAGGTGCTTTCTTTAACATTTGGAGCCCAAAAGAAATAGAACTGTACAGATCAACCACAGGACATGTCAGTTTTCTCAGCTTCAAAATACTTTCTCGTAAATGTAGTTGTAAGGGAAAGCTTGGAATCAAATGCTAAGGACCCCTTTCATTAGACTCTGATTCCATGGTTTTGGATAAAGGGAGCTGGTGAATTGGAAAAGATTATAATTTGAATTCCTAAAATACTGAAAATATGTATCTTAATCCACCAGATCTACAAAAATAGTGTTGAAATCTCTCACCTAGAAACTTTCATTTTAAAAGCTGCTTACTAATCTCTTTGTCTTCTGGATTGAAAAATCCTGGAAAAAAAAAATCAATTTTCTTACTGGCATTAAGGCAAAATGCATGCAGAAGGATCTGTCTCTGGAGTAATATGCCCTGTTGAGGATGAAAGTGGTTGGTGTGTGTTGCAACCTGGGGATTTTTAAGGGAAACTTGGAAATGGAGTTCTAATGTTTCCAGGTCAGTTAGCACACTGGATACAAATTAAGGGATGCTAAGTAGTGTGGAGGTTCGAAATCACACTGCACATCTGGGCTGTGATCACTTGAACAGAACAGTAGCAGCAAAAAGGCTCATTCTCTGTGACACTGGGTCTCACCGATGCCCACCTTCCTGATTTGGGGACACAGAAGTGCCTCTGTGTCCTTGGATTTAGGAGCAGAGCCCACTGTGAGAGCGGTTTCCTGTTTGTTGAGTTGAATGTGACATAAAAGGAACCTTAGGAAGAACTGGGGAGAGCCAGCTCAGCCTGGAGGACATCAGCCCTTACACATTTGATTCACTAAAAATTCCATTAAAGCTCTTTAGCAGCAAAGAAATAGGCTGCTATTTGCATCTTAAAAAACAAACAAACAAACAACAACAACAAAAAAACCCATGTAATGTTCTGCAAATTAAAAGGGAAGATCATGGATTTCCTTCCTGCTTATGGACAGGTACTTTCCATCAGATACACTGACAGCCATGGACAATGCTGTTACAAATAGAAGTGTTTACCCTCAGGAAAAACAAAAACAAAAACAAACCAAAAAAACATGCTACCTGGGCTTGCAAAAACTCAAGGGCTTGCTTGTGGGGCTCAACAATCATAAATAATAACAGATAATGTTTTCTCTTAACATCCTTCTCACAAGAACTTCACCTAAAAATAAAACCAACCCTAATTTTCTTTACTGAAACCTTCTCTCTCAGCTGGGCTTCCTTCAATTGCTCGAGCAGGCATTAGACTGTGGTCTGCCCTAATTCCAGCAAGGCGCTGCAGTTGGCTGATGTTTTCTAGTTGGTTCCGCTGGATTGCTTGCTTTCCTTTAACCCAGAGCTTTTCTTTCTTTAATCATAATTGGCTTCTGTTGAGATCTCCAAGCTGTGCTGAGTGGATTCTCAGTGATTCACTAATGGATTTCAAAACTGTTCATTCTTCGATCTCTTTATATCTACAAGGGGCAGCTGGTGACTCCAAGTGGATCTGTGGGAAGTGACCACGCTTTTGTTTTGGTAATATGTGGGGAGTAACAGAGCTGTCATTCTTGGCTAAAGTAGCCCATTATATCAGTAGAGTTTGAAGTATGGATTTAGGAAAATCGGCCAAAGTTATGGTAAATGCTATTTAGGATCTCTGCCAGATTCTAGTAAATAATTCTATCATAAACAATGATAGTATTGCATTCATCAAATGTCCCTTCTCCAGGTGTCTGTGTGAAGTTTTGTTACTGTTGCTGTTTATTGGAAATAAAACTGTATTCCATTTCAAAGCAGTACAAAGTCCAGTGCAAGACCATGTCAAAGAGAGGTGGTATTTTTTTTTCATGTTTACTTGCTTCAATTTCTTTTTAAAAATCATGTTCAAGTATCAGGTTTAAAGTCAAGTAATACTGGGTGGTCCCCAGCTGGTGAGTGGGTTCATTTGTCAACTCAATGTTTGCAATTCAGAGCTCATTTTCCCATAAATGCTATAGTGAGTGACTTCCAAATGAGGACTCCAATATCTTTAACCACAACTGAGAGAAAATGAAATGATTTGTGTGGAGAACCCAGCATTGCAATCATCTGGGAGCCCTGCATTATTACATACACTTCTGAGTATTATCATATCTATGGCTTAAAAACCCAACCATGGCTAATTTCCTTGTACCAAACTATATCAGCTAACTCTACTTTGTTTCCATGATCACAGTCCTCCATTTCAGAGCAATTTAAATTTTGCTCAAGAACTGCCACCAAGAAATTCCACAGAGGGCCGTATTACTCATGCTGTTACTTAACTTTATGACAAACAGTACCATCAAACTTATTTGCTGTCCGCATCAGACACACTTGTGTACGTAATCAATAGCAATTCCTACATTTTCCTTTGTTGCAGGGCATATAATTCATGGATACAAATTGATTAGGCTAAGGGAATAAGGGAAATTCTATTCCTCACACCAGCAATTGATTTACCTGGGGTTGGCATATGATTCAGTAATTCAATTTTGGCCAATAATACACAAGAAGAAGTCCACTTAGAAATTTTTAAGAAAGCGTTGTATTCTTTCTTCTTCAAACAGAGATAATAAAATAACAATCTCTTTTTTTCTGCTGGGTATTATGTCTTTGTCTCCGTGTGATGCCTGGGACTGTGGTAGCCATTCTGGAAAAATGGAGTTTTAAGGAATATGATGTGAGCACAAGATTTTTTGGCTTCCTTCAAATAAAATGACAGTTAATACCTCTATCGACTTCAGTTCTTGCGTTGTGGATATATCAGGCATTCACCGTTGACAGCACATAATCTGCTTACTTAGAGCGTTAGTGATATTTTAGTTCTACTATTTATTCTGCATGGAAGAAAGTCCTTGAAACCAACACACTGGAACAATACCTTCTTACCTTGAATAAGGTCAGTTTGAGAATGAGTTTCTATTTGTCAGCATGTTGGCGTGGGAGTGGAAAAAAAGGAAAGTACATTTAATAAGCTTCTCCTGAACCACATCTCTTCCTCAACTTTCACCATTGTGAACACCCCCAGATGATCAACTGTTTGTTCACTTAACTGGGGTTAACTGGGGTTAATAATTGTCACTCATATACAATTACAGAAAAGCAAATTTAAACTAGCAGTTTACAAAAGGAAGGCTGAATGGTATAATTTGAAAGTTAGAAAATTAAAATTTCTCTTACCCTTAACCAGCAGCTCCACCTCCAGCAATGTTTCCTATAGATATACTCTACATAGCCACACAGTACATGCCAGGGTATTAGTGTAGTATTATTTGTGGTGGCAAAAGAGTCAAAGGTAATATTATTTTTACCTTTGGAAGTTAGCTATAGGGAACTTGGAATTTATGGAAGAAAAATAAAAACTGAATTAATTCTTGATAATTAAATGAGAGTGAGGAGTGTGAAAGTTTTACATTTTTATTATGCATGTAACACACTTTACTAGGCAACTGGGAATTCACTTATGAGGTTTTGTTTTGCTTTTATTCAGAAAACGGTCTTCAACTCTTAAAATTTTTTTTTTTATTGTGGTAAAAACACTTAACATGAGATCTACCCTCTTAACAAATTTTGAAGAGCACAATACAGTATTGTTACCAGCAGGCACAATGTGGATCACCAGATCCCAAGAACTTATGCCTGTTGCATAACTGAAATTTCGCAGTGGTTGGACAGCAATGTTCCATTTCCCCATCTCCCCAGACCCTGGCCAGCACCATTCTACTTTCGATTTCTGGTGTTATGACAGACTAGGGGTTCTGAAAATCTCTAAAATAATTCCCACAAATGCCGCATAAAAATGAACAAGTGTCTTTTTAAGGTATAGCTGAGGACTCAAAAGAGTAAGAGAAATCCCAATGGCAGAAAAAGAAGGGGAAGGGTTGGATATGGTGGCTCATGTCAGTGTAATCCTGACACTTTGGGAGACTGAGGGAGGAGGATCACTTGAGGTCAGAAGTTTGAGGCCAGCCTGGGCAACAAAGCAACATCCCCTCTGCACAAAAATAAATAAAAAATAAAATTAAAAAAAATAAATAAACAAAAGGGCAAAAACCACAAAAAAAAAAAAAAAAAAAAAAAAGGGAAGAACATCAGAGTGGTGAGCTGGCCCTTAACTGGGGACATTCCTTTATCCTGGAAAGCAAGAAGGTTGAATTGCACAGCCTTCCAGGGATAGGAAAATGCCCTGGGCTCCCCTGGGGTGGGAATCTAGAGGATGCACAGGGCTGAGGGCCCTGAAGACTGTGTCTTCAATGATAGGGTGTTCTAGGAAACAGCTGACTACTGGCCATAGGAAATGTCTGTCATCTGTTTTGGCCAGAATACTGGATAAGGAAGAGCTACCCCCTGAGAGTTCATAACCACAGGCCTGTCCTCGCAGAGGTCTACAGTTTGAGTATACACTACTTGAGGGTCGAAGAAAATCTGAGCCAATAAATGAACATAAACCCAACCTAGATTATGTATCAAAGCACCCGTAGGAGCAAATCCAAATCCTCTTGAGACAGAGCAACATCAACCCAAGATGAAATTAGTCTCACACATTGCAAAGTGCAAGGGATAAGCAGAAAGATAACAAAAATAGCAAAACAGATGAGGAAATAAGCCACTGTGAAAAAGTGTGAGAAAAAAACCCTCTAAACCCTCAAGGTAATGTAATAATTATAAAAAAGATACAAAACAAATATACTTAAGACACTTGTAAGACAGACAAAAAGAAATGAAAACCATGAGAAAATAATAAAATACTCTCTAGAAAGTGGGCAGATTTAAAATGTACCAAAAGGAAATTCCAGAATAAAGAAGTATAATCAGTAATATCCCAAAGTGAAAACAGGATACACGAATACTGATGTATTTGTATGATGGGATACTTCACAGTGATAAAAATAAACAGACATAACTACACACAAAAACTTGTATGAATATCTGAAACATAATGTTGACTGAAAGAGGCCAGACACAAATAATTCATACTATATGATTATATATATTTTTTTCAAAAAATGGAAGCTATTGATTTTTACATTGTAAATGGTGAAGTATATGTATGTGAATTATATCTCACATTATCAAAAATTATATTTCTATCTATCAGCAATCATTAGAAAAAGTAATTTATTAAAAGATCCTATTTGCAGTAGCAAAATTTGCATGAATTTTAGTTAGAAATGTTAAGAACTTTATTAAAAATCAATACTATAGATAGACTAACTCTATCAGAAACCAAGTTCTATTATGAAGATGTATCACTAGCATAGTATGAGATTTGTGCAGCATTGACAATATGACCACAGGAAAAAAATATAGAGCCCAAAAGAGACGCTTGTATGTATAAAAACTTGATGGATGTTGACAGTAGGGGAGACTGTGCATATGTGGGGGCAGAGGGTGAATGTGAAATCTCTGTACTTTCTATTTAGTTTTGCTGTGAACCTAAATTGACTCTAAAAAATAAAGTCTAATAAAAAAAACCTTGATGTATGACAGAGTTGGCTTTACAGGTCAGTGGAGAAAGAATTTTTCCCATGTTTGATGATGGAAAATTTGGCTGTGCATATGTCAAAAATAAGAAACTGAATCCTTATATTATACCATTAAAAAAATTGAGTTCCGTGTATTTTAATGACCTAAACATAGGAAAAAGTTAAAACTTTTAAAAGAAAAGAGACATTATGGCATGAAGCACAAAAGATAATATTTTTACAACACAAGACACAGAACATAAACTAAAAAAGAAAATGGATGAATTCTACTATATTCTATTATATTCAAATTAAAAACTTCTACACATCAAAATATGTCATAATTCAAATAAAAAGACAGTATAAAGATTAGGAGATGACAGCTGCAGTATATACAAATTATAAACATTAATATTTGGTTTATGTAAATAGTATATTAATATAATTATCAAAAGATACAGATAACTCATATTTGAGGAAACTTGAAAATATGCTCAATCTCACCCTTAATCAAGAAACCCCAGATTAAATTAGTTTAGCCTCATTCAGTTATGTGATCAGATTGATAAAATTGAATTTGCCAATACTAACTGTTATGGAGCAAGTTGAGTCAAAATAAAATTAAAACTTACTTGAAAGTGTAAATTGGGAAAACAATTTGGAAATATCTAATAAGGTTTGAAACTGAATAATTCCACACCTACATATAGTTACCTTAGAGAAATTCTTGCACATAACTACATGGAAGCAGTAAATGAATTCTCAGAGGAGTCATATTTGCAAAAATAAAAAACTGAAAGCAATATATATTTTCAAAAAAGAAGATATAAATAACTTGAAGTATAGTATAGTAATGTGAATGGAATATCATAAAATAGAAAGAGAAATAAATGGTGACTGCATACATAGTGAGAATAACTCAGAAACATTTTTTGAATGTAAATAGAAAGTTCATAAAAGGATAAGTATTATATGATGGCATTTATTTAAAGTTTGAAAATACGCAAAACACATACAGAGCCCACCCATACACACACACACAAAGAGGCAGTCCTTGCTTTGCACACACTTTAATATGCATAAATTTCAGTTACCATAGTATAAGTAAATATACCAGTCTCCTAACATGGTTCAAATTTTAGTTACTGTGCTATCCTAGGTTTGAGTAATTGCGTAATATACAAATTTAATTATGCATATGTATAGTGTTCAAGTTTTGTTACTAGCTCTTCTGTCCAAAAACACTACAGATGAACCCTGACTTATGACAGTTTGCCTTAAAATTGTTGTACTTTATGATGGTGCAAAAAGCATATGCATTCAGTAGACACTGAACTTTGAGTACCTATACAACCAATTTGTTTTTCACTTTCAGTGCAGTATTCTATAAATCACATGAGATATTCAATACTTTATTACAAGATAGGCTTTGTGTTAGATGATTTTGTCCAACTCTAGGCTACTGTAAGTGTTCTTAGCATGTTTAAGGTAGGCTAGGCTAAGCTATCATGTTTGGTAGGTTAGATGTATTAAATGAATTTTCAACTTATGATATATTTTCAACTATGTGTTTTCTATGGATTTATTGGGACATAACCTCGTCGTGCATTCAGAAGCATCTATACAGAAATAGCAGATGAGCATCATGATCAGTGACCAACCATGTCACTTCTTTCAAAATCTATTAAGGCTTGGTTACTCCACATAATGTTATTCTTTCCACACACAGACAGCAAAGCATGTGGTTATGCTGCCTCCTTGTTTCCCAGTGATAAGCCCATGTAACATTTTACAAAACTGGACACGAGAAGGGGGAATTGGCCAACTAAGATAAAGGTGCATCAAGAAACAAAGGGTGATGATGCTGAAAGAGGAATGTGAAATGAATATAAATGGAGTTATAGAAGCAATAGCTGACTGTGTCACTGTTTCAGAGACTCCAGATTTGTAGCCAGAGAAACTCAGGTTAAATGAACTGAGCTACATAAATGAGGATGTATCCTTATTTAAGCCATCCCAAAAAACGATGAAGCTGTCTCAGAGGAAGTAACACCGGCATAACACTTCCCATTAAAAGAACTCTCAATGATCTTTCATGACATTGAAAGCGGAAAGGATAAAATCTTGGAAGCTGAATTAAACATGGAAAGAAGTATGACAACAGAAAAAATTTCTTGATCCATATTGTAAGTTGTAGAATGAGAAGAGGAAGGGAAGCACAGTTCTAATTATTCTTGATAGGTTTTTAATCAAAGAAATAAAATGCATTAACCTCAATGCTTCAAATGTTTTAAAATACAGTAGAATAGGTACTAAAGAGTTTTACTAATTTTTTTCTTTTTTATACAGTCCTTATTGACAGTAAAAGTTTTTAGTATTTTGACAAAAACGTTTAAAGATCATGAAACAGTTGTAATTTTTGCCATTATTCATATTGCTTTGAATCATTCCAGCTTGCACATCTATTTTTATGTCCCATTACCATGTACAGCAAAGGTTGTGTATATATATGTCTTATCTATATGTGTACACGTGTATATGTATATATACATTTATGTAATAAATACAATAAAAATATATAAGTGAATGATAAATGAAAAATACAGTACTGTATTTCCTTTGGAACATATAGAAGAAAAGAACATGATTAAGGACAGCTACACAGAGAGTTCAATTGTGTTTGTAATGTTTTAAGTATTTTATCTGGTGTGGGCAGCTATTAGAAAATTATTTCATTACTTTATGCCTTTTTGTAAGTCTAATATATTTTATCAGAAGAGAAAGAATAAAGCATGCCAAAAAATAACGTTTTTCCCAGAAAATGTAAGCAATACATAGGAACTCTGGAAAATATGACTAGCCCCTTGACTTAGGTTGTTGTTAAAGAAAAATTTGAGCTTCTAGAAAGTTCACTGTTTCTTTGATTATAAGTTGCTAAGATTGAGGACATAAAACTGCACATGGTCACCTAACTCCTTCTATCCAGTTCATAGGCCGGTACGTGAATTCAGGAGCTAACTCCGGTGGAACCTAGAAGCACTCTCAAAACACATCTGACTTTACGGTCTTCCATGAAGGGATGCCTACTGAGGGCAGTAGAAAGATTTTAGTATCTTGTTGTTGGGGCACAAGAAAGTTAAAAAAGAATCTCAGACAAAACATGCCTTTCCAGCTTTAAAACTTCTCAGACAGGCCGGGTTTGGTGGCTCATGCCTATAATCCCAGCACTTTGGGAGGCCGAGGTGGACGGATCACGAGGTCAGGACTTGGAGACCAGCCTGGCCAACATGGTGAAACCCCATTTCTACTAAAAATACAAAAATTAGCCGGGCATGGTGGCGTGCACCAGCTACTGTAATCCCAGCTACTCAGGAGGCTGAGGCAGGAGAACTGCTTGAACCCGGGAGGCGGAGGTTGCAATGAGCTGAGATCGTGCCATTGTCCTCCAGTCTGGGCGACAAAGCGAGACTCTGTTCAAAAAAAAAAAAAAAAAAAAAAAAAAAATGGCCGGGCGCAGTGGCTCAAGTCTGTAATCCCAGCACTTTGGGAGGCCGAGACGGGCGGATCACGAGGTCAGGAGATCGAGACCATCCTGGCTGACACGGTGAAACCCCGTCTCTACTAAAAAATACAAAAAACTAGCCAGGCGAGGTGGCGGGCGCCTGTAGTCCCAGCTACTCGGGAGGCTGAGGCAGGAGAATGGCATGAACCCGGGAGGCGGAGCTTGCAGTGAGCTGAGATCTGGCCACTGCACTCCAGCCTGGGCGACAGAGAGAGACTCCGTCTTAAAAAAAAAAAAAAAAAAAAAAAAAAAAAAAAATTCTCAGACAATTTATGCTCTAACAGTGGCAAGTTACCACTATTCCAGAAAACACTTTAGCATGGTCTTTTTCTTATGGATCTAGTAAAACACATTTTAGGACTTCATATTCCTTTCCTCTTGTTGCTGTAACAAATTACCACAAACTTAGTGGCTTAAAACAAAATACATTTACCATCTGTTCTGTAGGTCAGAAGTCTGACATGGGCCTTATGGGCCTCAAGGTTTCAGCGGGGCTGTGTTCCTCTGTAGGCTCCAGGGGAATACCCCTTTCCTTGTCTTTGCAGCTTCTAGGGACCACCTGCATTCTTTGACTGGTGCCTCCTTGCTCCATCTTGAAAGCCAGCAAGAGTGGATTGAATCTTCGTATCACATTTCCTGACCCTCTTCTTCGGCCTCCTCCTTCCATTATTTTTTTCTTTTTTTAGATGGAGTCTCGCTCTGTAACCCAGGCTGGAGTGTAGTGGTGTGATCTCTGCTCACTACAACCTCTGCCTCCCAGGTTCAAGCAATTCTCTGCCTCAGCCTCCCGAGTAGCTGGGATTACAGATGCCTGCCACCATGCCCAGCTAATTTTTTTGTATTTTTAGTAGAGATGGGGTTTCATCATCTTGGCCAGGTTAGTCTTGAACTCCTGACCTCGTGATCCACCCACCTTGGCCTCCCAACGTGCTGAGATTACAGGCATGAGCCACCGCGCCCGGCCTCCTCCTTCTATTTTTAAGGATCCATGTGATTAGATTCTATTTGCACAGTGAATTGCAGGAAAATCTCCTCATTTATATGACTTAATTTAGTCATATGTGTTACATCCCCTTTGCCAGGTAAGGTCACATATTCACAGGTTCTGAAGATTAGGATGTGGACATCTTTGGTGGGGGACATTATTCTGCCTCTCACAGATACCTTTTTAGGCCAGTAGCCATATAGGAGTTCAAGTTCCTTGCGTAAGACCCAGACATTTTACAGTATTGTGTATTTAATGAGTATGGAATGCAAGTAAACCCAGTGTTGAAAAACACTCTTATACACTTCATTTGGAGTTTTGAGTGATGATACAAGGGAAGCTAGAATCATACCATAAAACAAAATACTTAGAGCAGTATAATCACTACTGGCACATTCCTACCACTAATGTAACAAACCATAGAGCACAAGCTCAATCAAGTACCCTAGTCAGTCCTTATGGTACTTAGTCTACGTTGGGGAATAAATGAACTTTTAGTGATTCCAAAGCCAGCCTCAAACCTATATTCCCAGAGATTTGGTGAAAGATTTCATTTTCACATTTCAATATTATTTTCAGCCAGAAGTACTCATAAATCTGTGGTGTCGGGGCTTTAGATGCAGTGTAGCTTATAATAAGACAGATTATTTCTATATTGTCAACATAAAAGACTGCTTACAGTGGAGAACAGCTTACTTCCTACATAAGCAGCACAAGTTATTTATCTGCACTTTAAAGCACGTAATATTTCTACTCTGGTAGACTATTAAGGCAATTGAAGTAATCCCCCAAGTACAAAGAAGTCCTACGTTTTCTGAGCTTGCTCTGTTTTGTTGATAGCATTTAGTCTTTTGAAATATGTTTACTTGATAAAAGACAAGGCACAATTTTTCATCAATAAACTCATAAGACAAAGAGATGCAATCATGAAATGCATAAAGCACATGTGCTGCCTATGGCTGGTGCCATCAATGTGGCAAGAACCGCTGAATTGTTTGGCTCTTAGGCTTTTCCAAGTAAGTTAAGAACTACTCTCTGAAATGACCCTTGTATTTACATAAGTCCAATCAAAGGCACAGATGAGTCTCCATAAACATGTAAGTCAAAGATGTAACAGTTTAAGAAAGATTTGCTAGAATGTTCTATATATTCCTTTGAAGCGCAATGAAGCTTAGCCTCAACTTGAATGTACAAATTACTGTGAATATCTTACTTGAAAATTGAGTGAAATTATTTGAATTGCCCACTTTCGTGAAACAACAGAATATGAGTTAGAGATTTCTTCCATAAATTATTTTTTTTTCCTCTGAGCACATGTTAAAACAAACAAAAGAAAAAAATGGAAATTATTATCATGAGCCCCTCTGAATCAAGTCTGTAAGCCTAACTCAGTTCTTTTCTTGTCTGGGATATAAAAGTTACTATTATGGCTGGGCGCAGTGGCTCACGCCTATAATCACAGCACTTTGGGAGGCCAAGGTGGGCAGATCACTTGAGGTCAGGAGTTCAAGACCAGTCTGGCCAACATGGTGAAATCCTGTCTCTACTAAAAATACAAAAATCAGCTGGGCGTGGTGGCACATGCTTGTAATCCCAACTACTCGGGAGGCTGAGGCAGGAGAATCGCTTGAACCTGGGAGGTGGAGGTTGCAGTGAGCCGAGATTGCACCACTGCACTCCAGCCAGGACAACAGAGCAAGACTCTGTCTCAAAAAAAGAAAAACAAAAGTTACTATAAAGCTTATTGGCATAAAGTAGAGGCTACTAGGCTATTTCTCACAGAGTTTTGTTTTTTCTTTCATATTCTCTATTTTGCTACACCAATATCCCTGCTTTCAGAAGTTGGCACTGTTGCCCCTGTACCTGGGTCTGATCCTGTTTTTTTTATTAGCCTTTGGGCTCATAGAATATGACTTAGATACAATGGATATATGAAGATTTGTTAGTGATGGGTTCATCTTTTTGTGTTCTATATTGTGTCCATTTTTTTTCTAAGATCACGACTATGTGTAGGATTTTATAAAGTGATACAGACTTGAAATCAGTGCTGTCTGGAAGGGTCATAGACTCTCCTGAGACTCTATTGAAAGCAGGGACTGTGAATCCCAGGAAAAGAAGCCTTAAAGGATTACACCTAAGTACCATGGCTCAAGTTAAACCATCTTAGAGAATACTGGCAACTGAATCAAAACAAAGTCCTCTTCAGTAACTAAGCAATAATACTTCCAAATCGTGCTGGACCACTGAAGCAGCAAAACACGCACTCATTGGAAAATGAGGACCCTCAGCAGCTGACTGGCTGTTTCAGGCCAATTTATGATAAAGTCCTCATGGATCATATATTTCTAAAATAAGATTGAGCTTTTGGAGGGAAGACATTTGTATGACGCTGTTTCACCTTTAGCCCCAATTTTCCGGTTTCTGACATCTGCACATTCCTCTTGGTGTCATTCAGCATTCAAGTGCCCTTCTCCACCTCCCCTTCCTTGACTAGATGCAGGGCCGGTGAGCAGACCCCGCAGCAGGGCTTTGGGAAGAGATTACAGTGGCAATTGTTTGCTCTTTATGAGATGCCACATTGTGACACATAGAGCCTATGACATCTGCACGGCACCCCTTATCTTCCACTGCTATGAACTGAATGTCTGTGTCCCCCCCAAATTTCTATGCTGAAACCCTAATCACCAATGTAATGGCATGAGGAGAGGGGCCTTTGGGGGGTTATTAGGTCTTTAGGATGGAGCCCTCATGAGTGGGATTAATGCCCTTATAAAAGGGGCTCTAAAGAGCTCTCTGGTTCTTCCCACATGTCAGGATATAAGGAGAAGTTGGCAGATTGCTACGCAGTCTACCCAGAAGAGTGCCCTCACCAGAACCTGACCATGTTGCCAGCCTGGGCTCAGGCTTCTGGTCTCCAGACCTGGGAGATACAAATTTCAGTTGTTTATAAGCCACCCAGTCTATGGTATTTTGTTACAGCATTCCAATATGACAAAGACAGCAAGTGACCTACAGAGTCTGTAACTGTGAATATGGGGATAGTACATAAGAAAGAGCAAAACTCAGTCCATTTAGGATCAGGATAAGAGTAGAATTCAGCACCTTGATTTACTTTGCAACTCCCCCGTGCTTGGCTCATAAGCTAACTGAAGATTAACTAAGGAAGAGGAGATAGATGCTCGATTATCGGACATTCTTTCCTGGAACAGGTTGTCAGGTACTCCATCTTTCTTTCTGTCTGAAACACTGAGAAAAACTCGAGTTCTATCTAAAAATCTAACCAAACTATAATAATGAGGTTAAGAGGTTAGAACATAAAACATTTCTGTAATGAAAGATGAAGCATTTTCATTACATATTAAAGAACAGGGCTGAAGAAAGAAGCTTTGTTTGTTTATAATCTTTAAATAGGTACTCCACTGGGTCCTTTGTTGTCTTATGAGAACTTGTTGGAAAAGGTTCCACATGAAAAAATGAGAAAAAATAATTAATATAAGAAACTAAGGAACTTGTATCTAAATTAACAAAGCTTCTCATATTTCGTAAAGATATTCATATTCATCGAAAACTTTGCACAATGCCTGCCAGAATGAATATATTATTAGCTGTATTCACACAATTGAGCTTTTCTTATTAATATTTTTAAGTCTTAAAAGGCTATTTTAATTCTGTCATAAGTCTAAGAAAAATTTATGTAGTAATAATTCAAATTTACACTTATATAATTTATGTAAAGCAGTCAATTGAGAAATACTTTTTTAAAAAATAGAAGGCTTAATCACATACTAGAAATTATGTTCTAGGGTTGGTATAATTCTGAAAGAATTTGAGACATTGGAATATTTTCTTTATCATGGTTTATTTAAACTGATAGCATACACACTACATGCAGAAAGATCTTGTATACTTATTACAAGTAAGAAAAATTGATTTATTAGCTATATAACTTCATTTCATTTGCTTTACTTCCAAGTTATTCTTGCAATGATTTAAGTATTTGACATAACCTCTTACTGAATGAACTTTTATAAGTTAACATAAATCTTTTCTCAAATCAATTAATAAATCACTTAGAGTTTTAATAGATATTTTTGTTATCTTCATTCAAGAAATATGTATATTATAATCTTGATTAAGCACCATATTTATGCTAGGCACTGGCCTAGGCATTGGGAATACAGAGATAAATAAGAAGTAGCTTCTGCTGCCAAGAGGCTAATTGTCTATTTATCTTAATTAGTGAAACCCCTAAGAATGAAATTTCTTTCTAAGGAAACTAATCAAACGAGAGGAGGAATCATTATCTAAACTTAACAAATTATGAAGTTTTTGAAAGAGAGTGGCTAGCCATACAAAACAATTTGTTTTATATCAGGTTTCTACATATACTTATCTCATAGGATTGACAATTGAAAGAATCCTAGGGAAAGACAGAATGTCTTTTCAATTTGTCTTTTTCCCCAGTCTTGACCTCTGGTGCCCTCTCCAATTCTCAATGGTAACCCCTCCTCCAACCTTGGCTCCTCAATACTTCTCATTCACGGAATCAGAAAGGAAGTATGCTTGCTCTTGTACTTTTGTGATTAAATTTAGGGTGAATAAATTTCAGTCAATATTTAGCAAATTTATTTTTCCTCTAATGTTAAAATGAATGGTTAGGTTAGGGAGATTTTAGGTTAGAGAGATTTTACGGATTAGCAAACAGATAGGAAGTATTAGGGGCTGGGAGAAGTACCTTGGATGCACATCTATCCCACTGCAAAGTCTTTCCCTAGTAATTCTGATCTCATCCATTCAGGTGACTGAGATAAGAAATGGTTAGCAGGACTGTGTGTTTTATCCTGAATTCCTCCAATCTAGGACTCACCGCTTCCTTGGGAAAGACGCATAGAGGTTGATGCTCCTTGAGAACTCTTCCTAGAAGCTACTAAGCATGTGCATCTTCTTCACTAGTTCTTTCCATATCATAGAACCTGTACTGTCAGCACAAGGCTTTTCTAATTGCCTTCTTGGTAGGCCCACTGACTGCTCCCTGCGCTGATCAAAATACCCATTTCATGTTTCTTCCCCAGGTCACATATCTGAACACAAATGGCCTTTTTGTGTTCAACTGTGAACAAATTTATGAACCTAAATTTTTATATACATACACAGTAGCCATTCCTAAGTTTTAAAATTAAATAACAGGTGTACTGGTAACAGTATTACTTGAGCTCCCTCCATATCTAAGTCATCATGCTAGGCCCTGTGGCAGATACAGAGAT
Source organism: Theropithecus gelada (assembly GCF_003255815.1). Classification (NCBI taxonomy): domain Eukaryota; kingdom Metazoa; phylum Chordata; class Mammalia; order Primates; family Cercopithecidae; genus Theropithecus; species Theropithecus gelada. Next base: position 172,365,684 of record NC_037670.1, on the reverse strand, counting down.
GAATCAGATCCACTCCTGATCCCCAAAGCACTTGCCCACCAGTGAATGAGCTTAGGTTGTACCAAGTGGGGACTACATATAGCTAGCCTTCAGAGGGTTTCAAATCTCTCTAAAATCATATGAAAAATGTTGTGTTTATATAAAAGTGTGCATTTTTTTTTCTAGCAATGAAGGTCATAGATAAGGAAATTCTTAACTTAAGAAAAGGTAAAGAGCCATTGAAATGCTTGTTCTAAATATATATGCAGTCTATCAAAGCTTTATGAAGTCCCTGATGAACATTTTGCTGTCATTTTGAAAAAGCATATGCTTATCATCTTCCTACCATGAGAATACACGTGGCTGGAGGGTGGATGGGAGGACTGAAGGAGAAAACATAGTTAAACCATCAAACTCTAAGTATCTTGTAGAAATTGGGAGATGTTCTGCTTTTCTCATAATAATTAACTATACATGCAGCTAATTATAGTGCAGAAAGATAGCATCAAGCCATGGAGAGAAAATTTGTGAACTTAATGATCTTTTTTAGTAGCAAAATAATGTTTTCAGGAATAAGCTTTATAGGCATAAAATGACTTATGTTTAATAAAAAATGTACAGACATAGAAGATATCATCCATTTGGAAAACCATAAAATATAAGGTGAGCATGAATTGATGAATAATTAAGCTTATTTCTGAATACAAGTTAACAGATGAAGCTTACTTAACAGATAAACCATTAAAAAGTACCACCCTGAAAAAAAAAGACCAGAAAATTTTACAGAAATATTTTTGTAAGTCTTTTATATGCTCGAATAAAATACTTTATTTAAAACATTTTTCTTACCAGGACCTAGCTAGATGGCTTCATAGACACACTGGTTATCAAAAGAAAAAAATAATCCTCATTAAGATGCACATTAATGTATAGCCTTTCTACTATCGAAATATACATAACTCTCAATTTATGTTCATGTATAAAGCATCTTGAGCAAGAAGAGTCCTAATTCTTTTATGTAATGTCATTCTGTGATTGACAACTCTAATGATTGCTTTTGTGACATTAACTACCAAGTCCTCTTATACTTCAAAACACATTGTTCACAAGATACTAGAAAAAAAACTGAGTAACAACGAAAGTGCTATCAGCAATAACAACAATGTGATGGAATCTTCCAGGCGGGCTGCTGAGAACTCTGCCAAGTAAGTCACTCCCACCAAATCTGTTCGATGCATTGTAGAGCCATGTTATCTGCAAAGAGCTGTGCTGAGAGCCAGGCTGAAGGCTAGGGCCCAAGAGACACAGTTGTAGGGCTCCAAGAGCTGAGAAGCTTTCCAGTAGGTCCTGCTCTCTTTTGAACTGGGTAGATGTTTCTTGGCCACTGTAGCAGGTTGAATATCATCCCCCATCCCCAAATTCATGTCCACCCAGAACCTCAGAGTGTGACGTAATTTGGAAACAGGGTATTTGCAGAGGTAATTAAGCTAAGGATCACATGAGATCATACTAAATGAGAGTGGGTCCTAAATCCAATGAGTTTCCTGAAATGAGACAGAAAGGACACTCGACACATAGTGAAATCCTTGTGGAGACAGAGGCAGAGTTGGGAGTTTTGCTGCCATAAGCTAAGGGCTGCCATGAGCCCCCAGAATCTTGAAAAGTCAAGGAGGGGATCCTCCCCCAGAGCCTTCAGAGGGATGTGGCCCTGCTGATGCTTGACTTTGAACTTCTGGCTCCAGAACTGTTGAGAGAAATTGCTCTAGTTTAAGCCACCAAGTGCGTGGTAATTTGCTAAGGCAGACCTAGAAAACCAAACCAGCCGTTATCTTTTCCTCGTGTTTGTAAGTCCTCAGCCCGTAATGGCACTGAGGAATCTACTCTGCTAGAATTCAGCCAGGGACTCTTTCTCCTGTTATACAAAAGAACTAGTTTTTGTTGGGGTCTGGTGCAGCCTTGCTAAACTGTAAAGGCTGAAATTACGGGCTTTGGAGCCAATTTGCCTGGGTTAGATTTCAGCTCTGCCATTCACTGTGTCACTTGGAGCAAATTACTGAATCTCTATCATGGTTTTCCCATCTGTAAAATAAGGGCAATAATATGATCTTCATAGACTATATACTTGTGAGGATTAAATGAGTTAATTTGTGAAGTGCTTAACTAGACCTGACACATGGTAGATACGCAACAGATGTTATCTGCAATCATTATCATACAATTATTATGTGGTCATAGCTGTCAACATCATCCCAGGGTCCTAAACACAAAGGCTTCCTTCCCTCTGGAGGGCAGGCACAGGTAGCCATGCCCATCACACAGAGGAGCTCCAGGAAAGGAGCTTGCTTCCCCTACAGAGAGGAGAACCCTTTCCCTCTCAAGACACTGCTCTGCAGGGGAGCAGTGGGCGTCCTCACTGACTCCACATCAGACTGAAGTACCTTCCCTTTATCCTTTCAAGAACTGCTAATGGTCCTTTACATCACAAACACAGCCCAATCCTCTTGGAGTTGAAAAGACCACTTGAATTGCGCCTCCACATTCTTTGATTAGGAAGTCACTGTGTTAGGCTCCTCAGGCTACTTTAACAAAGTACCAAAAACTGGGTGGCTCAAATCAACAGAAAGGTATTCTCCCACAGTACTGGGAGTAGAAATCCACCGTCCAAGTTGGCAGGGCTCATTTCCTCTGCAGATTCTGAGGGAGACTATTCCGCGCCTCTCTCCCAGCCTCTGGCAGTAGCCGGCAATCCTTCATGTTCCTTGGCTTAAGTCAGGGCAACTGCAAAACTGCAACTTCTACCTCCATTTTTCCATAGTGTTCTCCCCATGTGTGTATGTGTGTGTGTGTGTGCACGCACTTTCTCTTCCTACAAGGACACCAGTCATATAGGGTTAGGACCCACCCCAATTCAGTATGACCTCATTTCGATTATATCTATAAAGACCCTATTTCCAACATGATCATATTCACGGGCATTAGGGGTTAGAACTTCAACATCTCCTTTGGGGAATGTGATTCAACCCACAACAATCACTGTTCACTCATTTGTAAATGAAGCAAAACAGGAAAGCTAGCAGTCATCAACAATTTTACAGATGTATTAAAAATAGTAAAATACTACCTTTTTCCCAAGCATTCTTACACAGTTAAGAAAGGTTTATCTAAAATGAATAGCTTTGAAAAGTCTTCTTAAAAAAGATTTCTATTGGCTGGGCATGGTGGCTCATGCCTGTGATCCTAGCACTTTGGGAGGCTGAGGTGGGCGGATCACCTGAGGTCAGGAGACCATCTGGCCAACATGATGAAACCCCATCTCTCCTAAAAATACAAAAATGAGCTGGGCGTGGTGGTGCGTGCCTGTCATTCCAGCTACTCAGGAAGCTGAGGCAGGAGAATCGCTGGAACCCAGGAGGCAGAGGCTGCAGTGAGCCAAGACCGCACCACTGCATTCCAGCCTGGGTGAGAGAGTAAGACTCTGTGTCCAAAAAAAAAAAAAAAAAAAAAAAAAAAGACTTCTATTATGAGAATATAACAATAAGTTTTAACTGTGTATTTTCAGTATACCGCTGTCGGATGTGGAACCTACTGCGAGCCCTTCATTGAATTACATCATTTTATTAGCAATGTTTCTTTTATTTGTTTAAAATACATATTGGAGAAAGATAAACTACATAGGCATAGATCTCTGCAACTAAGCACAAGTGAAGAGTTTAATATTTTAATTAAAGATTAAAGATTTAATTTTAATTAAACATTACCCATTCACCCCTCCTATTTCTGGCTAACAAACTCCCCACTGTCTACAGACTATCTTCAGCTCTGGGATTATTAGCATTTGTCGGTTTTCCTGGTTCCAACTCAGGTCTCATTTTCTCATTCAAGTATTTACTGAAAGCTTACTGTGTATTGTTTGCATATTTTTCTACAGGAAAGTTTTGCTTCTTTACGTTTGGCTAATCATTGTCTAATATTCTCCAGCTCACGCCTTCTACCCACTCCACCAATCTCCATGGAAAGTGGTCTTTACTCATTCTCTTTGCTCTGCCCTTTAACCTTTATATGTTTCCTTTTAAAGAGATGCATCCTCTCACCTCTCTAACTTATCCTGAACTACATTATCAATTCCTGGATTGCAAAAAGCATCGGTCATGCCTCTGTATCTGCAGCCTGCTGTCAATGAGGCAGGATAGGTAGTCAAAGAAGTGACTGTGGGCCGGGCACGGTGACTCTTGCCTGTAATCCCAGCACTTTGGGAGGCCAAGGTGGGCGGTTCACCAGGTCAGGAGATCGAGACCAGCCTGGCCAACACGGTGAAACCCCGTCTCTACTAAAAATACAAAAAAGTAGCCGGACGTGGTGGCGGGTGCCTGTAATCCCATCTACTAGGGAGGCTGAGACAGGAGAATCACTTGAACCCGGGAGGCGGAGGTCGCAGGGAGCTGAGTTTGTGCCACTGCACTCCAATATGGGTGGCAGGGTGAGACTCCATCTCAAAAAAAAAAAAAAAAAAAAAAAAAAAAAAAGAAGTGACCACGTTCTCAGGACGCGCAGCAACCATGGTGACCATCACACAGTCAATACAATAAGCTCCAGCACTCGCTTGATAATTGAGCTCGTTCAAGCAAAGCTGTCTTCATTAGGGACATCCCCTGTAGAGAGCATGCACACTTTGATTTCATCTGTCCTCAGACTTTGTTCATTATAATAGTATAAAACACTCCCCTAGGTGGAGATTTAAGATGTTAATGAGACATGCGAGGTATGAACAAGCATGTGCTGCTACTGCACATGTGCACCTAGAGAACCACCCAGAACGTGCTTACTGGTAACACCTCTTTCCACCTCCTTAGGAATAATCAGGTAAGACTCCCATAAGAGGAGTCTCCCTAGCGCCAGTCACTTCTGTCTCATCCTCACCGCCAGCCCACCCTGACTCCGCTCTCTCTCAGAGCATCCTGTCTATTCTGCACCTAACTTTCAAAATATTCTTTGTCTTTCACAGTAAATTATGCTACACCCCCTTCACTGTGCGACTCTTGTTGAAATTATTTTCTTTTCTTTTTTTTTTTTTTTTTGAGATGAAGCGTTGCTCTTGTTGTCCAGGTTGGAGTGCAATGGCGCGATCTTGGCTCACCACAACCTCCGCCTCCCGGTTCAAGCAATTCTTCTGCCTCAGCCTCCCAAGCAGCTGGGATTACAGGCAGGCACCACCACGCCCCGCTAATTTAGTATTTTTGTTTTTAGTAGAGATGGAGTTTCTCCACGTTGGTCAGGCTGGTCTTGAACTCCTGACCTCAGGTGATCTACCCTCCTCGACCTCCGGAAGTGCTGGGATTACAGGCCTGAGCCACTGTGCCCAGCTGTTTAAATTCTTTTAAACTAAGAAGATAAGAATGAAGGCATCACAATACCGTCAACACAGGTGCTTGTCTTAGTGTATCTGGGCTGCCTATAACAAAATATCATAAACGTGGTAGCTTATGAAAAATAGAAATTTATGTCTTACAGTCCTGGAGGCTGGGAAGTCCAAGATGAAGGCAGATTTGATATCTGATGAAGGTCTACTTTTTGGCTTACAGATGGTGCCTGCCAGCTGAAGTCTGTCATGGCAGAAAGGGCCAACAAACTCTCTGGGGTCTCTTTCACAAGGGTACTAATCCCATTAATGGGATAGGCCTCATGACCTAATTGCCTCCCAGAGGCCCACCTCCTGATACTGTCACATGGGTGATTAGGTTTCAACATATAAATTTTGGAAAGATACAAACAGACCATAGCAGGGCTCAAAATGTTTACCATTGATGACTGACTGAGCCTTTTGTTCACTTTGGATTGTAATTTATTATTTCTGAATGAGTTTAATTTGACAGAAATAATAATGGCTGCCTTTAGCAATTTGCATTTAAGCTTAATTCATCTAGTATTACAAAACTGAGGGTTTTAATTGAGTTCCACTCTTTTTTCATAATATTTATAACTATGATTACTGACAGCTTACTGCAGCAGTCACTGTTCTAAGTTCTTTACATACATTTGTCTCATTTTATTCCCATAGCAACCTTTTGTACTAGCACAATTATTTCTATTTTACAGATGAGGAAATTGAAGCTTAGTGAAATTAAATAACTTTCCCAATGTCACACTGCTGATAAATGGAGAATTTGAGCATAGGCCCGTCTGCCCCCAAATGTTGTTCTGAGCCTAAGTTTCTACATTTTCCCTGTCAGAAAAATATTCTAGAAAACTTCTTAAAAACAGGTTACTGGGCTCCACTCTGGAGAATCCAAATCAAAATCTCTAGGGGAGCTGTCTGGGAATCTGCATGTTGATAAGAACCCCAGGTAATTTTTGTAATGAAATTTAGGGAAAACTCAATAATATGATATGGGTTGCCAGTACATATAAGAAGCCCCTGTGTTAAATATTTTTGCCATATATAGTTTGATTTTCATCACATAAATGTTTCTTGAGGTTCCAACCTATTAGAGAAACCAAGTTTGCAGATCCACATCTATATGTTTCTAGCATATAGAAACATGGGTGTGTGACCCTCACAGCCTCAGAAGGGCCTGGCACCTGGTTTATTGTCTCTCTTTTAAAATTCACAATACAAAGGGTCCTGCATTTTCATTTTCACTGGGCTTTGCAAATTATGTAGCTGGTGCTACCCAGGGAATGGATGCAGCAGAAACTGCAGACCATGAGGTGCAAAGGATCAGTTCAAGGGAAAAGAGCACAATCTTGTTTCTTCTCCTTCTCTAAGAATTTGGAGAGGGATTATTCGAGGCGGGACAAAGTCAGGCATGAAGTGAAGTGTGATGGTGTCAGGAGTGTGATACAGGGTGGTGTGAGGTTGAAGATCTGGATGGGGGATAATACTTCTATAGAAGGGAGAGGGAAGAGAGTGTGGTGAAGGGTTTGGGAAGCAGAGGAAGGAGAGAGGCAGCATCCTTATGCTGTAGAAGCGCTTCCTGTGGCTGGCCCACCAAGTTAGATTTCAGGAGGGTTAACTGATTGATAAGAATGCCCCCACCATGCTGAACTGTTGGTACAAACAATGTGTTTTGTGCTGAACAACTGCCTTTCTTCTGGGAGTCTGGATTTTGGGTGCATGCGTGGTAGGGGGTGCCTTTGTGACCAGTGCCCAAAAAAACCTTGGGTGCTGAGTCTAGTGAGCCTCCCTTGTAGACAGCATTTCACACATGCTACCACAACTGATAGCTGGGGGAATTAAGTGTGTTCTGTGGACTCCACCGGGAGGGACTCTTGGAAGCTTGTGTTTGGTTTCCTCTGGACTTCATCTCACGCACTTTTCCCTTTGCTGACTTTGCTTTGTATCCTTTTGCTGTAATCATATCCATGAGTACAACTACAGCAGTTCCCCTTTATCTGAGAGGAATGAGTTCCAAGGTTGCCAGTGGATGCCTGAAACTGAAGATGGTACCAAACTCTATATGCACGATGCGTGAATTTCTTTTTCCTTCTTCACAATTTCATAGATAGAAGATTTGTTCTTACTATACATCTTAGCAACATCAGCAATTTTGTTTTACTTTCTTATTAAGTCGAGAACTTTTACCTTTTCACTTAAGGAAGCACTTTATGGTTCCTCTTTAGCGTATCTGAATTGGCAGCATCACTACTCTTGCACTTTGGGGCCATCATTAAGTAAAATAAAGGTGACTTAAACATAAGCACTGTGATGCCACCACAGCCCATCTGAGAACTAATGGGTGGGCGGGTAGCCTTGACAGCATGAATTCTCTAGACAAAGGGACGATTCACATACTGGGCAAAGTGAAGCAAGATGGCAGGAGTTTTGATCGTGCTACTCAGAATGGCATGCAATTAATTGTTTCTTTCTGGAATGTTCCATGTAATATTTTCAGACCACAGTTGACCATGAGTAACTGAAAGCGTAGAAAGTGAAACTGTGGATAAGGGGGACTACTGTCCACGCTCAGTGCTGAGAGACCTCCTAGTGGGTCATGGAACCTGGAGGTGATATTGAGGACCCAGACATGAGTCAAGTTATAGAACATTTCCATCATTACAGAAAACTCTTTTGAGGAGCACTTCTCTAGAATGATAAGCAACAAACTAACAGAAGAAAGTAAAGTTCTGGCTTCTGAGTGGTCTATTTCATCTGCAGTGAGAGCCAGTTGCAGAGATGAGGACCATGTCATCTTAATGGCTGACGTGGCAAGAAATGATTATGCAAAGACTGCTCAAAAACCAAGGAATTCAAATTTGTGACTGAATTATCTTACTACACATGTGCCGACCTCTTCTGAACTAAGGATTAGTTCATAATTAATATAATGTCTTGACTTTTAAATGAGGAAAGTGATGTTTTCTGCCTGGGTGGACCCATGCCTGCGGGGTCACAGAGCTTTCTCAGAGTTGACCACAGGGTACCCCGCCTCCATAGCTGCTGCCAGGGAGTCAATGACAGAAGAGGTCTGACCTCTCATTTCTCTTTGGCTTCCTCTCTATACCTTCCAACTACATTGGTCTCCAGATGTTTTAAGCACTGAGTTGTGGTTCCCTTGTGTATTAGTCCATTTTCATGTGGCTCATAAAGACATACCCAAGACTGGGCATTTACAAAAGAAAGAGTTTTATTGGACTTACAGTTCCACATGGCTGGGGAGGCTTCACAATCATAATGGAAGGCAAGGAGGAGCAAGTCACGTCTTATATGGATAGCAGCAGGCAAAAAGAGAGCTTCTGCAGAGAAACTCCCATTTTTAAAACCATCAGATCTTCTGACAGCCATTCACCATCATGAGAACAGTGCTGGAAGACCTGTCCCTGTGATTCAATCATCGCCCACTGGGTCCCTCCTACAACATGTGGGAATTACAGAAACTACAAGATAAAATATGGGTGGAAACACAGAGCCAAACCATATTACCTTGGGTTAAAGTAGGTTCAGGGTTGAGGTGACTACAGCAGCAGTAATGACAAATGCTAAGTTCTTTTTTTTTTTTTTTGAGGCTGGTCTTACTCTGTCACTCAAGCTGTAGTGCAGTGGCACAATCATAGCTCACTGCAGTCTTAAATTCCTGGGCTCCAGTGATCCTTCTGCCTCAGCCTCCCAAGTAGTTGGGCCACAAGCATGTGCCACCAAACCTGGTTAATTATTTTTATTTTTTTGTAAATACAGGGTCTTCCTATGTTGCCCAGGCTAGTCTCAAACTCCTGGAGCTCAAGCAATCCTCCCACCTTGGCCTACCAAAGTGCTAGAATTACAGGTGTGAACCGCTGCACCCAGCCTAATGCTAAATTCTAAGCATACCTGCATATGTGCTTACGTAAGTATATCTGCGTGTGTTTATGTGTGTGTGTGTGTGTATGTGTAATCGTGCCAGAAGGAAGGGCAAATCTGTGTGAAAGCAGAAATGGTAGAGACTATATTACTTTATTCTGAAAATAAGTGTCACCCATTTTTTTTCTTGATTCCTTAATACGTGCTTCTTGTGAAGGGGGAAGCAAACAGGTAGGAAGGAGGCCTGGCTATTAAAGTCAGGTAGGCTAGAGGAGTTAGAGGAGCAGTGGAGAAGTGTTCTCAGATATACAACATCCTGAAAACTGACGTTCCAAACTGAGATACTTTTGTTGGGATCTCTTGTCATAACAACATAACTCACTAATTTGTAAAGTTATAAGACAAAGTCGGGTTTAATACTGCCCACCACGAAATGACTGGTTTCAGATGTGATACGGCCATCTAAAGTTCAGGGTGAATCAATAGCTCATTCTCTTTCTCAACACCTAAGTGAAGGTGTAAAGTTGGCTTTCTTATAGATATTACCCTGAACTACAGTTTTATTTCCTATGGATGTTCAAGACACAAGCGACTTCTTTTTGGGATTATCAGCATAAGCCAAGCAAACTGTCAGTTCTGCAGGCAAATAAAATACTCAGACTTAATTTTGGAGCATCTATCTGTCTATTGTAATTAAATAATAACAAATGAATTTTTCCATATGTGAGTTGAAGGATTAAGAGGAAGGCTATGTCTTTTTGAAATATATAAATAAAGAATAAATAAAGATACCTAAGTAACAAAGTAAAATACAACAGAGTATCTTCTTGGCTCTAATGTTCACGTCATTTTCTCTTTTTACAATTTCAATGCCAAGATTTAGGTTATTTAATACAAAGTGTTGGTTTTTGCCTTTTTAAAAATGGAGAATACTGAGGAAGTCAGAGCAAATTTAGTATCTTTGGCTAAACCAAAAGAGCAAACCAAGCACCCAGTAATGGGGTTCTCTCATAGCAATCCTGACTTCATGAACTGGTTACATTATTATCTCAGCTATGTCAATGAGAATACCACAACAAAATACTCGAGACATATAAATTTCTTTTCTGTGAAATAAAAGGCCATCTTTTAAGCTCAAGTCATAATGTGCATCCTATTCAGTATAATATAATTAAATTCTAAAGGTTTAAATACCAGAAAACAAATTGATTAGGGTAATCTACTAAAATTGAATTAAGGAATACTTAATACATTACACATAGGGATTACAGAATAGATTATTGAGCCACTTCACTGTTTAAAGCTTGAGTAAGTCAAGAAAACCCTGAAGGAGGCATGGCTAGATTCTTAATTGGCACATGACTTTTTCATAAAAAGATTAAGCAATCCTCTCCAAGTCTAGTTGCTCTATTCACCCTTAGAGACTGAGAGAGATTCTTGATTAAGTGTTGGTCTAGCAACTAATATTCCCACCACCCCTTATAGGTTACTTTGAAGACATTCATTTACTTTAGCACAACTGGCCTTTGGACTTATTCAATGATAAACTATGGATGGGACACAGGAATCCCCTTTTCTTAACTGGGGACGAGGCATCTATTCCAAAGAGCAATTTGTGATACCAGTAGGTAAATGCCAATTCAGATGCACTATTTCCTATGTACACATACCTGGTGACTTCCAAACTAGGATTTATTTTAGAGATAGAAATACAGGCTAGGAATGGTGACTCACACCAGTAATCCCAGCATTTTGGCAGGCCGAGGTGGGCAGATCACTTAAGGTCGGGAGTTTGAGATCAGCCTGGCCAACATGGTGAAACTTCACCTATACTAAAAATACAAAAATTAACTGGGCATGGTGGCATGTGCCCCTGTAATCCCAGCTACTCGGGAGGCTGAGGCAGGAGAATTGCTTGAGCCCAGGAGGCGGAGGTTGCACTGAGCCGAGATCATGCCACTGCACTCCAGTCTGGGTGACAGAGCTAGACTCTGTCTCCAAAAAAAAAAAAAAAAAAAGAGGTAGTAATACAAATCTTACATTTTTACAATACTTTAGTACAATTTGTTTTTATCCTGATGATAGTAAGACTGCTGTAACACAACTGTCAGCAAACTTCAAGAAGGAGCTTATGTTTAAAGTTTTCGTCAATAAAGTTCCCAAGTTTCCCAGGCCTGCATGTAGTTAGGAGTGTGAAAAGAAGCTTTATGAAAAGCCAAGTAGGTATCATAAAATAGGTGAACTGGAACACGGTTTTAATTATGCCAGAGTGAGGTAGTTTATAGCTCACAGCTTTGCACCCTAACAATGGATATGAAGTACTGACTAATTGTAATTTTGTCGGTAATAACCTTGAGACATGGATAAACAAAAGTACGGAAGAGTCTACTTGGATCTCTGAAGGGCCCAGGGGGTTAATCTAATTTAGATTAAACAATGAGTTCTATAAATTTAATACTTCATGTGCATCTTAATTTAGAATTGCCAGAGAATGTAAAAAAACTTAGCAAAAGAGTTTTTTTAATCCTTAATTTGAAGATAATCATCAGATTCAAGGGATTTTCAAGGTACAAAGGAATAAAAGTTTTTATTCAGTTAAGATGAATAAATGTGCAAAACCTTGTTCAGGTTAAAAATAGTTGTGCATATAAATCAAGTGATAACGCTTCTCTTGGACCTTTATAACAATTATTGTCTGTGCAAGTTTTCTGTAATTTATCATGAAGTGCCTCATGGCACTGCCTCCATTGTTACTTGGAAATGCTTATTTAAATCATCTTTTGTGGTTATTTAGCCATTCATATTAATTTAATGAACATAATCTGAGTGCCTCAATGTGGCAGGCATTGTCCTTGGCACTGTGATACAGACTTCTGCCTGAGATTCCTGTCTACTGTAAGGGATGATGGTGACAATAATGCAAATAAATAGATAAAAGAGATTGACTCATAACAGGTCATTAATTTGGTCTTTGTCCCAGGTTCCTGGGACCAAGCTTCTAAACCCTAGGACTTTCTCAAGTGATAGGAGTGTTTGTTATTCATAGTGAGCCCCTGGGACCATGCCTGGGTCCATGCCAATAAGGTGACTCATGGTGGGCCCCTAGGTGGTTTCAGGATGGGGGCTGGGTGTGCCAGGAAGACCAGCCACCTGATAGAGGGTTGAGGATTTGAGCTTCCTGATATCATCAGCCTGATCTCTAGGAAGGAGGGGAAAAGGGTGCTAAACATTGTGTTTAATCATGTGGCCAATGATTTCATCAATCTTGATTACAGAATGAGATCCCAATACATCTCTGAACACCCAAAGCCTGGGTGAGCATCACTGGTTGGCGATGCACACTGGTGTACCAGGAGAGTGGGGAATTCTTGACAGAGCAGGAACATCACCATCTTGTACCAGCACAGCCATTTTAAAGATCCCCTTGATAAAAAAATCGCCTAAGTCCAAAGGGCATCAGGCTAAGGTCAGCATGACCATAAACCACAAATGATATCTCTGACCAGAAACATTCCAACTCTAAACCCCTCCCCCACCAGAGACATGCCAGCCCCAAGTTAATCTCCCCTCTGGCCAGAGAGGCTGGAGAGATGTCAGTCCCAGGAAAACCTCCCCTCCAACCAGAGACATTTCAACCCTGCAATAAACTTCTCTTCCACACAGAAACATTCCAAGCCTATAATAAGCTCTCTCACCCTAAAGCCCTTAAATACTCTTAGTCTGTAAGAGAGAGTGCTCTTGATTGAAATAGGCAAGAAGACCCTCTCATGTTTATTCTCCAAAATAAACCTGTCTTTGACTATTGAGCCACCTTTTGTGTTTCTTTCCACTTTCTTTAACTCTTACAATTCTGACTTCACAGGAAGAGGACATGCAAGCTCTGTCTCTGACGCTTCCGCAGACCTCACCCTGTACATCTCTTCATTTGTCTAGACTTGATTTGTATCCTTTATAACAAAACTCTGATTATAAGTAAGTACTTTCCTGAGTTCTGTGAGTTATTCTAGTAAATTATTGACCCTGAAAGAATAGTAGGAACCCCCAAATTTGTAGTCAGTTGGTCAGAAATGTGAGTGGCTTAAGAACCCCCCAAGCTTGCAGCTGGTGTGTGAAGAGAAGGCTGTCTTGTTGGGGACTGTACTCTTAACTTGTGAAGGCCGTGCTAACTCAGGGCAGTTAATGTCAGAATTGGGTCATGCATTGCAGAGATAATTCCAGGGAGTGGCACGTTCTGTGAAGAAAATTAAGAAGGACATGGGGAGGTGTGAGTGGCTATGTCAGCTGAGTGGACAAGAAAGTCCTCCAGGAAGAATTAACATCGAAGCTGAGGTCCACATGATGAGAGGGAAATGAGAGCTTGCTTATGTAGAAGGACATTGCCCTTGGGGACTCAGAAAATGCAGTTGAGCTCTCATCAAGTACTGTGGCCAGCACCTCCAAGCTAGGAGAAGCTAAATGGATGGATGCTACACTGTTACCTGAGACAGTCTTCATGCCTCTCCAAGAAAAGGCATGAAGTCAAGGGTACAGGGACAGGAACATGGAACAGGAAGATGGGCAGAGCTTTTCTGATATCAAGCCTGCCACTTTTTCCACAGCAAATGGGTATAAGAATGATGGTGGTAACTAACACTTAGAGAGCTCTGGCTATGTGCAAGGACTGGGGACAATCAGGCTTTATTAGAGTAAACTCAGTGATGTCATTGCAATTATTCTCATGTGCAGCTGAGGTAAGGATTTGGGTGAGAAGTGAAAGCCCAGAGAGGTTAAGGAACTTGTCCAAAGGCACATGGTTAGTAAGGGAGAAAGCTGGGATTTGGACCCAGGTGTGTGTGATTCCAAAGTCTGTGCTGTTCACTATGCTGCTATGTAAGGTTGCTGGTCTAAGTGTGATCTGTTGGCAGTGGCAACACCTTGTAGCCATTCCAAGGCTACTGGCAGTGGCAGCCATACCTTGTAGCATCTCAGGTCCTGCTCCAGACTTGCTGAATTAGAATCTGCATTTTAACAAAATCCCAGGTGGTTTCTAAGTACATTAACATTTGTAAAGCACTACTAAATGAGGCCTCTGAGTTTTCCACTTAAAGTCCCATTAGGAATCCAAACTTCCATCCTAATCTCCTCCACTTTGTTAAAATTTTCACCCTCACTAAAACATAAACTGATCCAGGATCAGAGCCATATCTCGTTTTTCTCAATAAAGTCTTTTAGGTTGAATTTGTTTTCAGGAACTGATCCTGGAATAGGTTAGACTCTATTTCACTCTGTGTTTCTGTCACTTCCAAAGTATGTTCCACACTGAGGATGTTTAGATCCAATAGGCCAAGCCTAATTCTCTTCAAATAGTGAAAGACTGGTCAGAGTTCAGCAGAGAAACCCAACTATGGGGATCCAATCTGCAGAGAAATCTCTTGTCTGCATCTGGGGATGCTGTTTCTTCTGCAGAGAGTGACAAGTTCAGGAAGGGACAGGCACCCAGAGAGAGGACATGGAGGAGACAGAACTCACCCAGCCACACTGAGGACTAAACTCTGATTTTTTTTTTTTTTTTTTTTTGTCTTGCCCAAATTCCTATCTAAGGGGTGTGGGGAGTCATGCCCTACAAGTCATAAATTTTCATCAGATGAGTTTTATTTAACCTATTTATTGTGATTTCCTTTCCAACCTGACTCTGGCATAACATTACAAGACAAGGAAGAAAATCAAAATATTTTATCCCAAAGCATGTTTCTTTGCCATATTTTGAAATGGGCCTCCAAAGCTGTTCTTTGTGGGGGAAATTTTGCATCTGTAAAGAATCTCTATTAACATAGCTCGATCTTTTTCTTCCAGACCCTCCCAATCCTAAAGAGATTAACTAAGATCTGAATAGAAAACTTATATCATCTATTGTCTCTAAGGGCATCCATTGTAAGACTTCAAAAGAACTTAGGTATCCACAATCTTTTATCTTAACATGAACATTCCATTTCTATCGATCTCAGGTCTTTAGACAAACTCAACAAATTGTCAACCACAAAATATTTAAATTCACCTATAGCCTGGAACCCCCACCCCCACCCTGCTTTGAGCTGTCCCACCTTTCTGGACCACACCCATGTATTTCTTAAATGTATTTGATTGATGTCTCATACCTCTCTAAAATGTATAAAACCTGCCAGGTGTGGTAGCTCATGCCTGTAATCCCAGCACTTTGGGAGGCCGAGGAGGGTGGAACATGAGGTCAAGAGCTCGAGGTCAGCCTGGCCAACATGGTGAAACCTGTCTCTACTAAAAATACAAAAAATTAGCCAGGCATGGTGGCCTGTGCCTGTAGTCCCAGGTACTTGGGAGGCTGAGGCAGGAGAATCACTTGAACTTGGGAAGTGGAGACTGCAGTGAGCCAAGATTATGCCACTGCACTCTAGCCTGGGCAACAGAGTAAGACTGTCTCAAAAAACAAAATATAAAATAAAATAACGTAAAATAGATAAAATGTATAAAACCAAGCTGTGCCTCAACCACCTTGGGCACATGTTCTCAGAACCTCTTGAGGGCTGTGTCATGGACCATGGTCACTCATATTTGGCTCAGAATAGATGTCTTCAAATATTTTATAGAATTTGACTCTTTGTTGACAACACAGACCTGCAGAACCAAGTCTGGCATCAGATCCTTCACGTTGATTAATTCCTCTATGGCATGTGACGATTCCCCCAAATACAAATAGTATTTGAAAGGACAGGTAAGAAAATCGGTCACACGCACACAAGTATCATATCAATTGTGAAACAGAAAGACTTTTTTCCAAACTGGAACCAATTTTACTTCCCATTTCAACAGTGAGTTTGCAGCTAAAGTTAAGTAACTGAGTAATCTTAAAGAGGCTGATTTCCTTTATAGGAATTGTCCATTTCTTCTAATTGTTTAAAGTCACTCTGGAGTCTGGAAGACAAAAGGAAAGGCTTCCATCTACTTGCAAAAGTTGCAGCATTTGTAATTGCAGCTGACCTCAGAAATGCCCAGAGGGCTCAATCCATTAATGGCAATCAGCCTAGGGTGTGATCCTGAAAATTTCACTATTTCTGCTTGTTCTTAGACCCACTACTGCTTCTCAGTCGTTAGTAGCCCATGGCAATAGCAGTGAAGGCTGGGACATTAAGAAAAAATAGAGGTTAATGGTTTCTAGGCATCACTCCAGAGTGGTTTTTTTGTTTGTTTGTTTTGTTTTGTTTTGTTTTTTATGCCTTCTATTATCAACCCTAAAAACCTGCCAGAATGAGATGTTAAAACAAACAAACAAACCACACACACACACATTAAAAAAACAAAAAACAAAACAAAAAAACCCAGAAGTCATCAACTTTCTGCCACTGACCCCTCACTCCTGTGGCTATGCGTTTTCTATCAAGATTTCCAGATGATTGATCTCATGATGGGGTAAGATTAAGAGTTCTGATACCACCCAGCATAGGCAGAGACCCAAGGTCAGAGTTTCAGGTCAAAGTTTCCTCTTTGGGTGTCCACATTCATTTTGGCCCTGGGGAATGACTAAGGATGCAGACTGTATTAAACTGTTTTAATACATGTGCACTGCTGCAGACCAGCTGTGAGACCTCGGGCCAGTGAGTTAACCTCTCTAGACCAGACCGTCATCTGTAAAATGAGAGGTTCTGCACTGGTTGATGTCTAAGACGCCTCCACTGTTAGGATACTGTGATTCTTGGTCTTGTTTTGAGCTATACTTGAGGCAAAAATACACAGCCACATTTTGTGGCGAAAAAAATGGGAAAAGCAAAATAATTTAGAGCATTGTCTCAGGAAATAGTTACTGAGAATGATCAAATGTTACCCATTCTGAGATTTGTGATGTTAATGCTCTTTTCAAAAATCATTGATGAGCCTATCGTGATGATGCAAGAGACGAGGGACGAAGACCAAATCCAAGTAAATCGAATGTATTATGATTAATGGCCAGGGCAGGAATGGAGAGATAGAGAGAAAGTGGTCCTCCATGCTGGTAATGCACCTATTAGCATCCTACATAGATCGCCTGAGGCGACCTCTCTTTTCTGGGTGGGGCTGAATCAGAGATAAGCTTTCAGAACAACAGTAGGAAAGCAAAGTGAGCCAGAAATCAGAGCACACAGTGTCATGAAAACTCTAAAAAGGAAAAGGCAGAGGCAAGAGCTGCACCCAAACAGGGAATGAGGGGTCTAGGAAAACAGGCTCTAAAATCCAGATTTCATGCCGGAAGTCAGTTCACCCAGCATCTGTGGCTCCGTTAGAGAATTCCAAAGCCCCAGGGCCCTGAGATTTCTCTGCTTGGGTTGATGAGTGCCCTAAGGGCAGAAGCTGAGTTTCAGGCCAAAGCTGGCATTATCAATCTCCCTCTGCTTTGATGTATTATTTTTCTTCCTCATTCAACAAATATTTGTTGAATCCTTTCTAGGTGTTAGGCATGTGATACTACTGATGATATAAAAGTGAATTAGATTCTGTGTTTACTTTTAAGAAGTACGCTGTTGGCCGGGCGCGGTGGCTCAAGCCTGTAATCCCAGCACTTTGGGAGGCCGAGACGGGCGGATCACGAGGTCAGGAGATCGAGACCATCCTGGCTAACATGGTGAAACCCCGTCTCTACTAAAAATACAAAAAACTAGCCGGGCGAGGTGGCGAGCGCCTGTAGTCCCAGCTACTCGGGAGGCTGAGGCAGGAGAATGGCGTGAACCCAGGAGGCGGAGCTTGCAGTGAGCTGAGATCCGGCCACTGCACTCCAGCCCAGGCGACAGAGCGAGACTCCGTCTCAAAAAAAAAAAAAAAAAAAAAAAAAGAAGTACGCTGTTGGGGAGGCAGAACAGATGCAGTAAGGGGAAAGAGAACAATCAGTTGTTTGATGACTTGTCAAAAAGAGGGGTGCAAAATCAAGGGGGATCTTTTTTCCACTAAGCATGGGATTGGAAACAGTTTTTGTCGCCTATCCTTTTTTCATCTTCTGCTTTCAGAACCAACACTTCATGTAAGAATAAGTTAGAAGACACAGCTTGGCAGTGTAAGAGCCAAGGGAATCTTCCCCTTTGCCCTCTGAAGATTCGCAAAACAAACAAACAACCAAACAAAAACAAATAAATCAACTCCCAAGAGTCAGATTAAATGGCGAAAAGGCATACAAATGGATTTAACATGTACATGTGGAGAACCAAGGAGAGCCCCAGAGAGATTACCACTCCCTGCTCCCCACCCCCAGCGGGGGTTCAGAAACTTATTTACCATCCTGGAAAAATAGATTATGGGAGTGGAGAGAAGAGGAATTCTGTTGAGGGGATTACCAGGGAGAATAAATGGATCTAGGAACAGCAGAGATGAACTTGTAAATAGTCTTTTTTTTTTTTTTTTTTTTTTAAGACAGAGTCTTGCTCTGTCACCCAGGCTGGAATGCAGTGGCGTGATCTTGGCTCACTGCAACCTCTGCCTCCCGGGTTCAAGCGATTCTCATGCCTCAGTCTCCTGAGCAGCTGGGACTACAGGCACCTGCCAACACGCACGGCTAATATCTGTATTTTTAGTAGAGATGGGGTTTCACCATGTTGGCCAGGCTTGTCTCGAACTCCTGACCTCAAGTGATCCAACTGCCTCAGTCTCCCAAAGTGCTGGGATTACAGGCGTGAGCCACCGTGCCCGGCCAGTAAATAGTCCTTTTGAAAGTGAAAGCAAAGTTCTTCTCCTCCCCTGCTTCCATAACCTGTATTTCCAGGATGATATATAAGCTTCTGAACTCCTTTGGGAAGTGAGAAATTATTCTATGATTCTCCCTGTGCACTCCCGGTAGTAAAATTTGCATGCCTTTTCTTCCATTAATCTGCCTTGTGAGTTGGTTTTTCAGTGACCCTTCACAGGGCAATGGAGATGTTTCCCTAGACCCCCTTATCAGCAAACAGCTAGACCCAGCCACTCCCTGAGAGCATAAGAGATTTTTTTTTCCTTTCCCATTTTTATCCTAACATCAGCTCTGACTGAGTAGAGTAGAAATGAGGACTTTGGAACCAGGTAGATTCCGGTCTGAGCTCTGAAACTTATTGGCAAAGCACCTAATAACATTGCTTCTGTTTCCTCATCAGTACACTGGAGTCAAAAGTACTGCGAACCAAAACTAAAAATCTAAGCGCCAACTCCATCTTGAAAAGAGGCTGGGCAAAATAAGGCTAAGACCTGCTGGGCTTCATTCCCAGGTGGTTAAAGATTCTAAGTCACAGGATGAGACAGGAAGTTGGCACAAGACACAGGTTACAAAGACCTTGCTGATAAAACAGGTTGCAGGAAACAAGCCAGCTAAAACCCACCACAACCAAGATGGTGACGAGAATGACCTCTGGTTGTCCTCACTGCCACACTTCCACCAGCATTATGACAGTTTACAGACTGTAGCCATAAGATACCAAATTTTAATCAGACTTTAGTATAACATCACATGACAGAAAAAGGAAGAAATAAAAATATTTCACGCCCAGGCAGGTTTCTTTGCCACATTTTGAAATGATCCTGCAAAGTAGTTTTTTGTGGGGGAAAATTCACCTCTGTAAATAATCTCTGTCAGCATAACTAGAACTTTCCCCTTCCAGGCCCTTGAAATCCAGAAGAGATTTACTGAGAGTCTAAGCACCTTTTAAAGGTCTAAATGGAAGCATTTGCCATCTATTGTCTCTAAGGGCAGCCACCTATGAGACTTCATCTATGTAATAAGAACCTTGACCTCCACAACCCCTTATCTTAACCCAGATGTTCCTTTCTATCAATTCCAGACCTTTAGATAATAACTCTTTTAACCAATCTTCAACCAGAAAATTTTTAAGTCTACCTATGACTTGTAAGCCACACTCTCACATTGTTTCTAGACTGAACTAATGTATACCCCACACATATTGATTGATGCCTTATGTCTCTCTAAAACATATAAAAACCAAGTTGTAGCCCTTGGACACATGTTCTCAGGACCTTTTGAACCTGTACCTTGGGCCATGACAACTCACCTTTGGCTTAAATAAACCTCTTTAAATATTTTACAGAGGTGCCTTTTTGTTTGTTTGTTTGTTTGTACAGTATCACTTATTAAGGGATGTTGGGAGAATCAAGAGAGAAAATGAATCTAAAGTGATTGGTTTAGAACCTGCATGCTAGCCCATTTTCCTTCTGTGTCTTTTCCAAGCCTGAAGCAGCAAAGAAAAAGGAGATAAATAAACTTTGACCTCTTCTCTGGAGCCCAGAGAGCTGTTTCCTCTCAATAAGGAGAATCGCTTCCTGAGCCCAGGTGAGAGGTGGTTTCTCCTTCAGTATGTGGCCTATATATTCTCACGGGTATTATCTTCTGAAGGAGAGTTACGCTCATTTGCACCCCTGCTGGAAATGTTTCACTGGTACAGAAACAATGTGGAGACCTAGACATGGCCTTGTCTGTTTTTCCTTTCCTTTCCTTTTCTTTTTTTTTTGAGATGGAGTCTCACACTGTCACCCAAATTGAAGTGCAACGGCACAATGTTGGCGCACTGTAACTTCCACCTCCCAGGTTCAAATGGTTCTCCTGCCTCAGCCTCCTGAGTAGCTGGGATTACAGGCGCTCACCAGCACACCCTGCTAATTTTTGTATTTTTATTAGAGACAGGGCTTTACCTTGTTGGCCAGGTTGTCCTTGAACTCCTGACCTCAAGTGATCTGCCTGCCTTGGCCTCCCAAAGTGCTGGGATTACAGGTGTGAGCCACCACGCCTGGCCACTTTACCTTTCCTGCCAAGGGAATGGCAGGTTATGATCCTGGTTTGTAAAATTCTTGCAAAAAAGAGATCATGGCCTTCCTATTACTCTGGCACATAAAATAACTTTCCCAAAGAACAAATATTCACCATTATTTGGATGAATCTCCATCAATATCTTTATTTCTTTACACATAGCTTTGTCTGCCCTCTGAGTGTTCCAGAACTGGATGTGTTACTACTGCCTTGCCTTTCCTTCCTTATCTCTCTGGGTCACCTCCATAGCTCTGAGAAACTGAATTTGCATCTTAATCCTGCAGTGTGACTCCAGTGCTCTGTTGCCAGCCTCACAGCCAGTATTTCTGGCATGGCCTTGGAAGAAGGCCTTGAATAAGACATTTTCTGGAATTGTTTCTACCTATCTACCTAGGTTTACTGAAAACATTGCTTTTTTTTTTTTTTTTTTTTTAAACCTTTCCTATGGTTCTGACAAACTTGCTCCAAAGTATTTATTTACAGTCCCTGTATCCCTAGAGGAGTATGGTAAAGTTTTACATCATATGGCTGAAAATAAAGCAATTGTCTACCAAATACTATATTCCTACAATTAATTATATTCATCAGATATAGTATGAGATTTCTACCTCCAAAAAATGGAAGTCTTTTTTTTTTTTTAAACTAATTTCATGAAAGTACGAAAGTTTGGCAGCCATCTCCAAAGATGATTACATATTTCAATTTGAAACAACGTCTACCTAATCATTGATTTTTGATCTTCTGAATGGCTTTTGTTTCTTTCTAGATGCGTAGACCTAGTTTAAGAGGGGGATTTGTATTTTCACAGCACTTTTTATTTTAGCGAACCATCCATTACCAGTCCTACTTTCAGCATCATTTAGATTTGAAGTTTCCATTCGGATAGGCTTTGCAAAAAAGAAAGAAAGAAAGAAAAAAACTACACACACACACACACACACACACACACACACACACACACACCTGTAAGGACATAAGCATTTCACAGCACTATATGGGAAATGCAGCAGATCTGAGTGGCACTCACTGATTTTCTTTAGCATTTTGATTATGTGGGTCTGAGTTCAGATGAATCAAAGCAAAAAGAAAACACAGCAGGCATGATGAAATCAACCGAAACTGCTGAAATGGTTGGGCTGAGCCCACAAAAATGGTTTCATTCTCTGAGACTAGAGGATGAAACTGGGGCCTAATTCAAAAGGCAGCTTCTGAGGGCTATCATCACTCAACTCCTCAAACCAAGAGATATTTTTCAACAATAGGTTTAGTCTTTATAAGCTGTAGCTTTGAACAGACTTCAATAAATGACACAAAGTAAGTTCATCTCTATAAATAGCAGGACAAATGCACCACGCCACTTTTTAAATTACATAAATTTAATCCCTACAATGTTTGTACTATATTGGTAACTGACATGGGTGGATGAGGCCAGTGGTGGGATAAGACCCAAATGAAACATTTTTAAGACATTTTAATTTAATCAACAATCGGCTCAGGAAAGAGAGTGCAGTCGGGAAAACAACTCTGACCTTGTACAGACACAGCTGTTTCTATTCTCTGTTCAATCTTTTGTCCTGAAGCTTCTCAGAGCCTGAAAGTGTACTCAGAAATTTGTTGTGTAAATGCCATTTTCAAAGAAGTATTTTCTTCATTTGTAAAGCAGAAAGACTAATATTTGCCCCACCGAATTCACAGGAGGCTGTGTGTATCCAAGGAGATCGTATATGTATAAAAACTGGAAAATGCAATTGATACGGAACGCTCTATCATTACTGTGTCCATGTGAGAACATTCTTAAAGGGCTCATGGGCTTCACAGCTGCTGACTGCTACAAGGCAATTCAAGTACCAGGTAGAATACTTATTCTCAGTTGCCTGGAAAACAATGAGATTTCTCTCTCTCACAGACACAAAAGTATTCTACATAATTGCCATTAACTGTTGACCACTTTTGCTTTCATGAAATATCAGGTAAAATATTATTCAAAAGAGTCTTTCTGAAGCTACAGTAATTATAAGTATACTGAGATCATGTAATGTGAATAAATAACAGTTCGTTTTATTAATAGGTTCTAAAAATGTTTCTAAAGACCAACAGCCCTAGAATAGAAATGCAAATGAACAGTGACCACTATACTTTTCCCATTTTCTCTTTTTAAAAAGAAAGTCTGCCTGAAATACACCTTCTATGGCTCCTTTCCTATCAGTTGCAATAATTTTATATCACAAAACCTAAAATTAAATTATAAACCAAGTTGTGTTTTCCAATATTTTTTCATGTTCATTTCACATAACATGGTTTGAACTTCTTTTTCTTATTTTCCAGAGCACCTAGGAAAGTTCTAGATGAATGACAGCCTCACAATAAATTCTTCCTGTGGTTGATTTATTAAGAACAAATAAGCTAATATTAATTATAAACTGCTCATATACTGCAGCATCTACTATTTAATGTTCCTAGAATCTTCTTTTTAAGAATGGTAATAAAAGTTTGCAGAAGGCTGGGTGCAGTGGCTCACGCCTGTAATCCAAGCATTTTGGGAGGCCAAGGCGGGTGGATCACGTGAGGTCAGGAGTTAGAGACCAGCCTGGCCAACATGGTGAAACCCCATCTCTACTAAAAATGCAAAAATTAGCCAGGCGTGTTGGTGTGCACCTGTAATCCCAGCTACTTGGGAGGCTGAGGCTGGAGAATCACTTGAACCCGGGAGGCAGAGGTTTCAGTGAGCTGAGATCATGCCACTGTATTCCAGCCTGGGTGACAGAGCAAGACTCCGTCTGAAAAAAAAATAATAAAACAAAACAAGAAAAAAAGTTTGCAGAAGTGAAATTTTATTAATCAATCATTTAATGGGAACACTTTCTCAAATTCAAAGCTAACTTCAGAATTAGAATCGGTAAGCCAGAAATATTTTACCTTTATATGCCAATGAGTAATTATTCCATACAAAAATGACTTTCATTAGACAACACATGACAGTCTTCCTAATGTTAGAGCAACCCTATCTTTCATTTCTTATACTATTTGTTTAAAATGCATATGTACTATTACTTTAGGTG
Organism: Theropithecus gelada; assembly: GCF_003255815.1. Classification (NCBI taxonomy): domain Eukaryota; kingdom Metazoa; phylum Chordata; class Mammalia; order Primates; family Cercopithecidae; genus Theropithecus; species Theropithecus gelada. The sequence goes on along the minus strand of NC_037670.1, from coordinate 172,341,617 downwards.
AATATCCTATTCTTAGGCAGTTGAAATTAAATTTCTTCCTGAAGAGTTTTACTAAGCCTGACTGAACAAATGAAGTATTATTATTTAATACGTGTGTGATAAAGATCTTGGCCAGTCTCAATTTTACAGGTAGCATTTTCAATGTAAGTAGAGGAAAATCAGTACAAAGTCCATCTCCCTTTTGTATTAGGAACATGGCATTGCTTAATTGCCGACAACCTCAATTTACTAAGTAGGAAACTGTTAAGCATGCATCATTACGTTCCTTAGGACACCTCTTCGAGTGGACGTAATAATTTATTATCAAGTAGGTCTAATTCTCCATTGATTTACAAAGTGGTAATAATACTCCATCTAACATAATGCTTTGCTAGGAGGAATCCCAATCCAGGCACTAAAATATTTACAGCCTTCCCAGGAGGAAGTGGGATGCTGGTGGTATTCTCATTACCATAGCTAAGACAATGGAGGGGTTTGCCTGAGGTCTCCTGGCAAGTCAGCTATTCAGGGAGCAGAATCCAGGTCTCCGGATGCCTTGCACACAATCACAAAAGCATAGAACTCTCAGGAGAGTTGCCTAAACCACGTGTCCCAAAAAGAAGAGGGAAAATGATGCCCAGGACGCTCGCTGCAGAATCCCCACAGTGCAACCGTGTCACTGTTTCCCTCTGACTGCACATAAAGCACACCGAAGGGTATCAAACAACATAAAATCCTAATGGTGCCCTTAATTAGGAGGGACCATTGCTCCAACTCCCTTACCTCCCACTGTCCAAGCTAGCAGCCCCAAATTTCTCTCTGGGGTGACTAATCCTGAAAGAAGACATAGTTACAGAAACAATCTTTGGCTTACAAGGGACCATCAAGCTCTGATGATGATGAAGTTTGATAGCAATAATGTCAAACTTTATATGGCCATAATCCAAGTTTACAATGATACATTAAGCCATAATGCTACTATGTATATCACCATAAACTCAGTTTATGGTGATATAAATAGTCATCCTAATGGCATTAACAGCAGCACTCAGTGGAATCACAGCTGTTGAGTACCACATTTATGCTATTAGCATTGCTATTTATATCATCATAAACTTAGGTAGTCAAACTTGTTACATATGAATACAGAGGAAAGATGGATATCCCCACTTTATGCCCAAATCGCGGCTCCTGTACTGGAGGCTTTATGGCTGTTCCCCTCCTCTAAGTTAGATCTGCTTGGGTTACGTGATGTTTCTGTAGGAGCCACAGAAGAGCAAGTCTGATTGCAGCATCTTCTGAGCAGCCTGGAAACAATATTTAAATGGGATAAGAAAGTGCAAGCCATAGCTGCCATGCAAACTTACTGTCTCCTTGGCAGCGCAGAGGACCCACACTCAATTTGGCTTCTGAGCCTTGCCGGTCAGTATCTCCAACCACCACTTGGCTCACTGGCAGGTGATCTTTGTATGATAAGAAGCCAGCATCCTTCCTCCTGGATCACAGGGAAAGACAGAAAAAGAATGAGGCGGCTGAGTTAGAAATATGAATTTTCGGCTAGTTGCTTAAGGTGTCTAATGATGACATTTCAGTAATCGTTTGGAAGTTTACTAAGTAAAGCCACAGTTACAGAGTTGTTCTCTCTCTTCCATAGGTGGTCTCATAGAACATCGATCAGAAGCCCCTCTGGCATCTTTGTCCTCTGGAAAACAGAAGTGACACCCTGATTTCCAGAGATTCACAACCATTATGCTGCATACTCTTTTAGGTTGAGAGTACACCACAGCATGGCAAACCCTGAGCACACATGCAGAGTTTGCTGCTGTCACGGAATCAGAAGTTCAACAAAGTCAACCTGGTCACTTGAATAATATGTGAAGCAAAACCCTCTTTAAAAACAACCTTTGTCTCTTTCATTGCTTTGAAGCAGTTCCTTCAGAAGTTTTCTTCCCTGTTGTACGTCAGTTAAATAAGGGACACCTTTTGTTCCTGCCTCTCTTCTTGTTTAACAACTGGAACAGTTTATGTGAAGTTTCCAACACAAAACAGGTGTTCAATAAGTGTCTATTTCCATCTACACTGAAGAGTGGAGCTGAGATTTGAGCCCAGTTGGCTTTCCTCCTGAGTTTGTTCTTCTGTTGACTCTGTATTTATCTTGTTTCAGGTCTCCCAAGTCTACCCTGTATCCACCCTAAATGAAGAAGGACAAGGCTAGTTGCAAAGTACTGACTCTAGAATGGAGCACAGAAACCCAGGAGGGGTTCCTGGAGATGGGCTTAAGCTGAGTTATGTGCAGTGAGTTTTGGGGCCTGTGCAGCAGATTTCACCTTCACGGAAAATCAGTGCCCCTTTGTCCCCTTTTCCTGTTGCTGTGGCTGAGGGATCCCTCATTTGGGGCTGAATGGGTGAGAGACACAAAGCAGCGTGATGTCGTTCCTCAAATTTACCCTTTCAGATGATTTTTTTACATGGTTCAGTCTGAATAGAAACAACAATTTTGAAAATGCACATAGAACTCGGCCGGGCGCGGTGGCTCACGCCTGTAATCCCAGCACTTTGGGAGGCCGAGGCGGGCGGATCACAAGGTCAGGAGATCGAGACCACGGTGAAACCCCGTCTCTACTAAACATACAAAAAATTAACCAGGCGCTGTGGCGGGCACCTGTAGTCCCAGCTAGTCTGGACGCCGAGGCAGGAGAATGGCGTGAACCTGGGAGACAGAGCTTGCAGTGAGCTGAGATCGCGCCACTGCACTCCAGCCTGGGGGACAGAGCGAGACTCTGTCTCAAAAAAAAAAAAAAAAAAAAAAAATGCACTTAGAACTCATCAGGAAAAAACCCACCCTGATTTTGGATGACAGGAGAATGACAGAGTTCAATAATTTAAAGATTTGACATTCATGTCTCTTGGCAAATAGTGCAGAGAATGGAGAGGAACCAACTTGGAGGCCTGTCTTGAAAATGCTATGCCGTGTGGAGCCGTTACTTATACCTCTGACCTTCTTGAATGTCAGTGAATATTTGTTTCCTCATGTGTCAGGACCCTTAAAAACCCAGGAAGGAGTCACAGAACTTGGCCAGAGGGTCTCAAAGAGATGCATTATATACTGCCTTAGTTATTTCATTGTTTTCAAAATGAAGGGTTTTTAAAAAATAATTATTTATCAAATCAGAATTAAGATTATGCAGAAAAGCATTGTGATTCTTACTGACGCTGTAGCTACTGAAGACTAGGCCTCAAATATCTCAGTGGAATATTTTACAAACCTATCCTCTTTTATTAGAAGTCCTATGAATTACAATCGTGCCAAAGAGGAAACAAAGCCTTTGATATTAGATTTAATATTTAGTGCTTGTTGAAGGAACAATAAATAAAAGCACCCTCTAACAGCATACGGTAATTTGACAACCTACTAGAAATGATGGAACTGAAGGCTGAGATTCAAGTTATTACTTAAAATTACATGACTCTAAATCAGAGCTCTGCAAACTAAGTCCTGAGACCCGAATTCTGTCCATCACTTCTTTTTGTACGGCTCAAAAGCTAAGAATGATTTTCACATTTTAAATTGTTTTAAAACAGAAGAAAAAATAGTATTTTGTGATGCTATAAGATTCAGTGTTCATAAAAAAGTTTTATTGAAATACAGCCACTTTAAAAAATGTATTGTCTATGTATGATGCAATTACAGAGTTGAGAAGCTATGGCAGAGACCACATGACCCTCAAAGTCTAACATGTATATTATCTGGTCCTTTCTAGGAAGAATTTGCCAATTCTATCTCATAATGGGGCATAATTGTCCATTTTTGCTTTAGGAATTTACTGAACAAATATCCCACTGACTATCATGGTAGGCAACTGTTGTGTAATTCAATCAAGTTTCCAAAGTTGAGCAAGGGGTTTGGGAAGGGACAAAGGAGGGGACAAAAATATGTACTGAGAATAAATGCAAAGAAACATGCAAGAGGAAAGAAACCATCTACACTTCAATTTATTTATTGTAACAGTGGGAAATAAATTTAATTAATAATAAACTTTTAAATTTACTCTGCATTGTATAGCAGGCAGTCATATGTCAGCTTTGGTACAAGTGAGCTCTATCCTGTAGGAAGAGAAGGTGCTCTGCCAATTGTGGCTACTCTTCATTGTTTAACTGTTCCAGCATCTATAAGATAGTATGGGTAATTTTATAAAAACAAGATCTTTAAATGGTGGAATCTCTATGACATTCTGTAGTTAAATGAATAATGATCATGAAAATCTGAAAGGTACAGTTCAATGAATTTTTACACACACACACACGCGTGCACGCTCACACACACACAACCCTGTGCAACCATGACCCACATAATGATTTAGAACAGCTCCAGCACCCCAGAAGCATCCCCATGCCCTTCCCAGTTAGTATACCCCCTCAGAAGTAACCATAACTTTGTCTACTGCCATCATAGATGAACTTTGCCTTTTCTTGACCTTTATGTACATGGAATCACCACGAATTCCTTTGTGCCTAGTTCCTTCTACTCAACTTTAAATATTTATTTATATGATACAAAAGATTGTATCATATAAATAAAATATAATACTACACAACAATGAGAATGAATATTCTATTGTCATTTGGATGTTTCCACTGTTTGGCTATTATGAATAAAGCTGCTATGAACGTTCTTATAGATGTGTTACTTATTAGTATTCATTTATATTGAGCATTTACCTAAAAGTAGAAATGCTGGGTCATAAAGTACACAAGTTTAACTTTAGTGGATAATTTCAAACAGTTTTCCCAAGAGCATGTACCAATTTACACTTCTACCAGGGATGTATGAAAATTCAGGTTGCTCAAGATCATTGTCAGCACTTGGTAATGTTGGTTTATTATTATTATTATTATTATTATTTGAGATGCAGTTTCGCTCTTATTGCCCAGGCTGGAGTGCAATGGCACAATCTCTACTCAGTGCAACCTCTACCTCCCAGGTTCAAGTGATTCTCCTGCCTCAGCTTCCCGAGTAGCTGGGATTACAGGTGCCAACTACCACACCTGGCTACTTTTTGTATTTTTAGTAGAGACAGGGTTTCACCATGTTGGCCAGGCTGGTCTCAAACTCCCCACCTCAGGTGATCTGCCCACCTCAGCCTCCCAAAGTGCTGGGATTACAGGTGTGAGCCACTGCTCCCAGCCAGTAATGATGGTTTATTTATGATCAGTGACAGTATACTACCTTCTTATGAAACTAGTGCTAGGAGAAAGCATTTTTAAAACAAGTGTTTGGAAATATTCCAATTATTATGTAATTGTGTTGCCCAAATTGATATGTGTATAACTTTATAGGAATTCACATATCTACACAATCTCATAATTTGGAAACATAACTTTTAAGTGTTTGTAATAATTTTATAAATGTAGACTTTTAGTAGGTTTTGAACTTAAAAAAATGTTTAATAATAAAAGCAGGCATTACTTAATTATTTTGCAAGAAATACTGATTAACATCAGGGATGATAGAAATTTATAAGCCATGTTTTCTCAAAATGTTTGCATTATTGGTCAATGATACTGAAAATTTAATATCGTGATTCATTGAGTGAGAATGATAATCATTAAGTGAGATAGTGTACATTACTCCCATTTTACTGATGAGAAGAATGAGAATCAGAGAATTTATCTTTTAAAATCGAAGAATTTTTTAAAATCAAAGAATTTTTCTTTTAATTCTCATTTATAGGTGAGGTGAAAATTACCTTTTAAAGATATATTTAGCTAGCCTGAAATGATGAGGTTATTTGTAAGTCATACATTCAAAGATATCTGCAATGTTTTATTCACATTTACCCCTAATCTATCAACATGCCATACTAAGCAAAAGAGAATTCTAGAACTACCTCATGCCCAAATCAACCAATGTTTATAATGATATATTGAAGTTTATGAGGTTGCCGTATAGCTAGTAGTAATAACACTCAGATATTCCTTACCCAATCAACAAAAGAGGGAAAGAATTGTCAGCTGAGAAAATAATAAAAGGAGAAAATAGTATAAAGATGCCTCCTTGGTCACTTTTGACCCAAGATCTAAACAGGGATCCAGAGAATGTAAAGCCACAAACAATGGCATGTGAAACTCTCAAACAGCAGACTCTACATTAGTTGTGGAAACTAATTCATGAAAGGCAGTAAAGTGGTTTAACCAGCACAAAGTTTTTGTGATCCTACAGCACAACCTACACTTTTTTTTTTTTTTTTTTTTTTTTTTTTTAATTTTAGAGACAGGATCTTGCTTTGTTGCCCAGGCTGGAGTGCAGTGGTGCAATCATAGCTCGCTGTAGGCTAGACCTGGATTCAAGGGATCCTCCTGCCTCAGCCTCCTGAGTAGTTGGGAGTACAGGTGCATGCTACTACGCCCACTGTTTTAAATTTTTTTTTGTAGAGACAGGTCTTGCTTTTGCTTTTTTGCCCAGAATGGTCCCAAACTCCTGGCTTCAGGGTGTGAACCACTGTGCCTAGCCTCCACAAACAATTTGGGTCCTGGAGAGGTGGTCCTCTGAAATACCTTTATGATGTCCATCTAAGCATCTTGCGTGAATCTTTTTGCAAGCAAAACAAGCCTTTGTTGAAAGTTATGATCCTTACAGATTGAGGTCAATCTAATTTAGGGAGATATTCAGTAACTATTTATCCTGTTAGAATAATAAGTTATACATTGGAAAAATTCTATCATCCATTCCAAATAGGCCCTGAACTAAGATTCTTGCATGCTATTTCCATCAGCATTGTTACTCAAGTAAAGCTTGATTCTATGGATTTTGTTTCTCTAACGTGGTGTTACTATTATTTCCCTTCGGTATTGTTTTTCTGAAGAATCTGTCTTGCTCTGCTGTCTTTCCTTGACTTTTTTATTGTGCTGAGAAAGCAAACAAGCCTCCAGGCAGTTTAGTCTTGTCCTTAGCTTGATGAAAAAGTAGAAAAAAGAAGCCCTAAAGAAAAATAAACATCCCCAGTTTTTACAATGAGCCTCCTCTTCTATCAAATATTATGAAAATGATTATACTGAGTTTTCCTATACAATAGTTCTAGCAGAGTAGAAGGACTTCTCTTTTGTGAAGTTTTAGGGGTATTTAGTAACCCTTAAAAAATGTATACGCTGTGTACTTTCATGCATTTCCATCACGGCATCACTCAAACTAGACATTTCTGGACAGAATTCAGGAAGTCAAAGTTATAGCTACAGAAGATATCTCACAGAGAGAAGTACAAATACAAAATAAACACATGAGAAGAAGCTTAATACTATCATTCATTAGGGAAATGTAATTAAAACTACACTGAGATGCTACTTCACACTACCAGAATAGCTATAATCAAAAGGA
>NC_037670.1:172024266-172031766 GCF_003255815.1 Theropithecus gelada | reverse complement strand
CTGAAGCTGTAATTGAATTGCTGCAATCTCATGATAAAACTTTAATGGATGAGTTGTTTCTTATGGCTAAACAAAGAAAGTGGTTTATTCCCAGATTGGAAGGAAAAAGAATAAGAAATTGCTCAGGGATACAAGGAAGGGACAAGTCATTGCCATTGATTATCTTATAACTTCATTATTAGGTTTAGAATATATTTTTAGATATTGCTAATACCTATATTTAAACAATTATTTTAGAACATTCCAATGCCAAAAAGTATATTATAATTTTTTTACTATATGAATCTACCTTTTGGTTGTTTTTTATTAGTTCGGATAACATTTGTCTAGTTATTCCAAAATGCAAGTCATTTGTGAAAATCTATGAAACCTATGTAGCACAACTAGCATTTAGGAGGTACACACTTTTTCTCTGCTTTGGTTGATACCATTTCATTAAGATTTCTTATATTTACATTAGAACCTTATAAATTGTTCTCCCAGTTCTCTTTATGCAAATTTATAACTGTGATTATAATTTATAACTGTGATAGAGTAGAAGTCTGTTTGTCCTCGTTTACATATTATGCTTCTTTTGGTATACTTGAATGTCTCATAATGTTGATCCTCTTAATTTTGCTGCCTTGATTACCTTACCATTTTGACATTTTGAAATAAAAACAAAATAAAATATGTTTGGTTTCTAGATAGGCTTAAATATCTGCCTTCTAAAGAGAAAGATTGATTTTAACATTTGGGCCAACTAAAGTAACAGGAGTTCATAAAATTTATGAAATACTAAATATAGCCAACAGGCTGGCTGAACAGACGTGCAGAGTGGACTGTTGGTTCTAGTTACTGTTGCTCTCCCCCAGGGCCTTACCTTCCTGCCCAGGACCTCCGTCCCCTCTGCTGACATACCCAGTGCCCTCCTTCCTGCTCCCCTGCACGGTTCGTCCCCCAGTGCCTCTTCCTCTAGTCTGTTCTCCCTCCTACTTACAAAACCGAACTGAGGGTGATTTCATCTGTTTGTTTGTTTTTGAAGGAAGCAAGTCCCTTCCCTAATGGAGTAAGTCTCTATATCTCTGATGGTTGAATTTCATGTCTGTATCAGTGTCCCGCTCTTCATCCCCCCAGGTGTTCCCCATCCGCTCTGCCAAGCTGGGGATTTCTATCTTTCTCATTGTAGCAGGATCTTGGAGAAATCTATCAAAAGCAAATTAATAAGGTAAGAATGAAACACTGAACGTGTCACTTGTGTTAGGCTTAGACATAAGAGTTTCTTCTGAAAAGATCAAAAAAAGAAGAAGAAGAAGGAAGAAAGAAAACATCAACATTTCGTTTCCATATCTTATGTCTGAAAAGAAGGGGATAACCTTTTGCAGCCTTTTTCTATTTCATCAATATACAATTCACATGTTCTATTTGAAATACCTTGATATTAAAAACATGAAAGTCAAATGCTTTGTAGAGAGAGAGGCATGTTTTTTGTTTTTCATTTCTTTCACATCAAATGTTTTTCAATATCATTTCAAACAAATTGTCATATAAACCACATTTTTTAATATACTTGTCAAGACCAATAGTGGATATTGAAAAAACATAAAAAGGTAGGATTTTCCAGAAAGAAGTTTGTGCAGTTCTTATAAATGTCTCTTTTGGCCTATTGCTTAACAAAACTGTTTGGGTTTTCATTTTTAACTATGCTGGAAGCACATATTAATGTTTCAATAGAAAAAATTAAAAATTCCCCAGTTGATTAGCTTATTAGGTTGCCTCATTCTCTTTCTTCCTTCCTTTCCCTCCCTTCCTTTCTTCCCCCTTCCTTCCTTTCTAACTTCTTGGGGTAGAAAATATATAGAGTCTACAGACACATAAACCTAGATTTTAATCTGGTTTGGACTGTCAGCATGGTATTTACTGTTTTTCCTTGGGTTAATTAACCCTTCTAAAGTTATGTTTCCTCAGACATAAAATGGAAATTCTGATATACAACTCACAGAAATTTGGGGTGGAATGAGTCAATATATATAAAATGTCCAGGTGAGCCTTTAATAAATACTAATGCTATTTCCTCTCCCTTCATTTATATCGTGATCTAATGTGGAGATAATTATTAAGCATTAGTTATCTAGATATATAGATGACAATATATTTTTAAGCCTGAATTTCAGGTCCAGTACCAAGAGAGAAAAAAACCCTGAGCATGTTTTTATAGAGATTTTAAGATATGGGGCGAAGGTCATAATGGCTGTGGCATTCCTAGTCAGCTAACACTCTGCAACATTATTCATCGTCCTATAAAAACTATTTACCCAGCCACTGGTGTTGGTAAATTGTAAACAAACACAATAGGTAATAGAATCCAACTTCCATCAGCGTGACTAGTATTTCAGAGAAGTCTTATCATTCATTGGTGAGAAAATAATAGCTCGGGAAAGATACAGTCTCTGAAATAAAATTTATGGATTATTTTATTCACAGGCACTTCTGTGAGGATGAGTTTCTTCAACCGTATTTCTCTGAGCATCTTTAACGTTATGTTTATGTTGCATGGTAGTGGAACTTGATTCAATTGTAAGAGTTAGAAAACAAACATTGCAGAGGAATGTGGATGGCAAGATAGGGCTGCACTGCAGCTTTCTGAAGGTTGTAGAAAGAGGATGTTTGTATTTGACTCAATGGAGATGCTTCTGTTTAGACAGAACTCTCAGAGAATGAGGAGTTAATGGACACATGCCATATTCATCAAAATGTGGAATGAAGCCATCTCCAACTTTTTTGAAACAACACAGAGAAAAGGAGTCTTTGTCTTTTGACTTATCTCCCTGAGTTGATCTACTTGATTCCTTCAAATTGCCATTGTTTTAACTTTATTTGGCAATTCGACACTCAACCAAAGTGTACCATCATTAGAAAGGAAGAGATAGGAGAATGGAAGATCCCTCCATACCTCTAATAGGTGGATCTCACCTGTTATGTCTATGTTACGTCACCTGTCTATGTTGACCCAGAGAGGCATATGTAATACAAATGAGGGAATAAATCATTGCTATTCTAGAAACGGATCTATCAGCAGTTCATTTTAAAAGTTATCTTTGTTGACTGTGACGGCCGGTTTTATCTGTCAACTTAGCTACGGGGTCCAGTTATTCAAGCAAACATTCTTCCAGGTGTTGCTACGTAGGCATTTTGTAAATGTAATTACAGTTTAAGTAAAAGTGTTTATTCTAGATCATCTGGATGGGCCTGATTCAATCAGTTGAAAGGCCTTAAGAGTAGAGCTGAGACTTCCTTAAAAAAGGAATACCTCCTGTGGGCATCAGCTTCAGTGTGTGTCTGGAGGTTCCAGCCTCTCTTTCCTGACAGTGTGACCCAGCTTTGGACTTGCCTTGCCAAGCCCCGCTGTTGCATAAGCCAATTCCTTGCAATAAATCTCTAAATCTATCTTCTACTTGTTCTGTTTCACTGGTTGAACCTGAACTGATATCCCGGCGAATAGTACTCTGAGACCATATTTTCTCCCATTCTTAAGCCTTCCTGATCTTTCCTCCAAATATAACCTCTTCAAACAGGGGAGGCAGAATTACCTAATGCAAAATACACATATCAAAATGTTTGGAAGTCATTATGAATTCTAAATTTATTCAGTCTTTTATCCATGATGGACATACCAGTAAGATTTTTTCAGTATTTGTAAGAGTCTTATACAAAATTATTTTATTGTCATTATGAAAAAGTTTCACTCTATATCTCAAGGTAAATGCTATTTTGAAGTACAGTAAACAACTCAGGGGTTGGGGCACCAATTCCCTGTGCAGTAAAAATTGACCTATAAATTTGACTCCCCAAAACTTAACTACCAATAGCCTACTATTGACTGGAAACCTTAGAGATAACATAAATAGTCAATTAACACACATTTTATATATTATATATATTATATACTGTATACTTACAATAAAGTAAGCTAGAGAAAAGAAAATGTTATTAAGAAAATTGAAAGGAAAATAACATACATTTATTAATCATGAAGCATAAGTGGGTCATTATGAAAGTCTTCATCCTCATATCTTCATGTTGAGTAGGCTGAGGAGGAGGAGAAAGAGGAGGGGTTGGTCTTGCTGTCTCAGAGGTGGTAGAGACAGAAGAAATCCACATGTAAGCAGACCCTCACAGTTTAAACCTGTGTTGTTGAAGAGTCAACTGTATTATTTTAACCTCATTATATTCTCACAGCACCTAACTAAATATTTTGTATTCAATAAATGTTTGCAGAATGAATAACAGAGCAATATCTTAACAATACTTTAGGTATTTCCAAGAGAAGTTTATAGTAAAAATTTGATGCTTTTTTTCAGTAGCTTGTTTAGGGGAAGTGTTTTCAAAAATAATTTACGATTAGGTTTATTAGGTGATGAATTAGGTTTATCTTCATTTTATGATGTAATTAAAGTGGATAATTTTAAGGAAAATATATGAACTGGAAAAAAGTACGATTTAATGTCAGTAGAAAAGACTATCACATTAACTTCATTTCAGTTTTGCTTCTGACTGTGAAAGTATATACAGATGGAAGCAAAAACTAGAGAGTAATATTCATAAAGATAAATAATAAAATTGTTAGTACTCTTAAAAAATTTTTCTTCTTAAATTTTGTTATATTATTTTATCATTTACAAAGTTTAAAGTACATGTTGTTTTATCTATCCAATCTTTTTAGAAGACTTTATGATTATCCCTTTTTGAAATTCAGAATGGCACAGTAAGTAGTATGGAATTTTGAAAAATAGTCCAAACATAGTTTTTTAATTTTTAGAATTGGATAATAGCTGGTTTTTCATTTTTACAATCTTTTATAATATAATAAACTAAAATGCAAATTTGAAAAACTTGGCTTTATGGTCTTTTAATATATTGAACTTTAACTAGTTTAAATGCAACTCTATAAACTCATACTTCTCATAAATTAGGATAAATCCGTTCATTAAGATGCGATTATCTTCAAAGAAAATTCAGCTTTGGTGTAATTTTTAAGTTGCTCTCATTTTAATATATAATCTTTGTTTAAAAAAGATTAACAGCAGTGTGCTCTCCTGTCTGAAAACTTAAGAAAACATATGGCCAGATAACTACAAGGAGAAATAAACATAAAATCCATAATTCTCATGCAGGCTTTGCATTTTCACTTTTCTTTATAATTATTGTAAGCAAGAATAAGTACTTATTTAAACATGGCTTTTCAAAATCAAAAGGTTAGAGTCTACCTTAACTAGAAAGACATGAGAAGACAGATTTACAAGCTCTACAGAGTGGCTGGATAACTTCACGAAGTTTCCATTTCATCCTTATATTTGTTATTTTAAAGACTAAGCTACAAACATAGGCACACACACAATCAAAGTCTCAGCTCAAAGTTCAAGTCTACCACTTGAAAGGCACTAGTAGTACCCTTTAGGTACAACTCAAGCTACCCTTAATAAATTTTGCCTTAAGATTAATTTATTAATCAGAAATATTGGAACTGACCAAAGGTCACTTGGTAAATAGCATTTCTAATCATGCACAAAAAAAAAAAAAAAAAAAGAAAATGACGAGGGAAAACATTCTTTCAGAGTGGTTGAAAAGATGGGGGTGGGTGCAATTCCTGCTGGGATTAGTTCTATACTCATTTTGGTGACCAAGCATTGACTTCTCCATGTTCACACTTTCTTCAGTGTGTCAGAAAGGTTTTTAATAGGATAGATATACATTTGAATCTCAGTTTTTCCACTTCCAGCTATGATGGCTGATATGGTTTGGCTGTGTCTGCACCCAAATCTTATCTTGAATTGTAGCTCCCACAATTCCCACATGTTGTGGGAGGGGCCGGGTGGGAGGTAATTGAATCATGGGGGCAGGTCCTTCCCCTGCTACTCTCATGAGAGTGAGTAAGTCTCACAAGATGATGGTTTTATAAAGGGGAGTTTCCCTAAGGAAACTCTCTTCTCTTGTCTGCTGCCATGTGAGACATGCCTTTCACCTTCCACCATGATTGTGAGGCCTCCTCAGCCATGTGGAACTGTGAGTCCATTAAACCTCCTTCTTTTGTAAATTGCTCAGTCTTAGGTATGTCTTTATCAGCAGCATAAAAATGGACTAATATAGTGGTCTTCAGTAAGTTTATTCCTCTGAGTCCTGTTTTGTAAAACAGAGACAATAAAATCTACGTAGCATAACTTTGACAGTTAAATGAGATAAATGTCTACAAAGGCATTGTTCAAGACATTTAATGAGAACTTCTGCCCTTCTCTTTAGCTTCCTTCTTGAAACAGGTGTTCTTGTTCTTTACCAAAGCAAATTCTACACTCTTCTTTCTCTCCTGGGACCTATATTTCTTTTCTGTCTTACATCTTTAATCTGAACCTCTCCAATGTCTCCTTCTCAGTTTATAAATTTATTACAACTCCCTCGTCCCTAAAAATATCAAACACTTCTAAACCCCTACTCTTGCTTTGTCATTTGATTAAGTAACTTTTCCACATGTAGCCATCCTTTTACCATCAACCTTTTGAAAACTTTCCCCTATTCTTTCTTTTCCCCATGCAGTCTTCAGTGACTCAACCCACCAAACTCCACTGACATGAAACTCCAACAGCCTCCCAACAGATAATGACAGGGGATGGCTTCCTCTCTAGGATGTCTCACCATTGATTGCACCCCAGTTTTCTTGTTTTTGCTTATTTTTTACCTGCTTGCTTGTTTATTGTTGAATACCCATCTCCCTTAGCTTCCCAATTATAAGGCTTTCCGAATATGATTCTTTCTTCCTACTGTTTAATAACTTTTCAGTTCCTTTAGCTAGCTGCATCCTCTTCTTTAGTCCCCTTTACAAATTAGTGTTTTTCTAATTTATTCACTACCTAGGTAGATGTCTAGAAGCTGGGCATGACGGAAGATACTACGATATGGCCCCTGTCCTCAAAGACCTTGCATTGTTGTAAGAAAGAGAACATTAAAACACCAGAAAATAATGAAGGGCAAAAAGAGCCAAGAATAGCCCATAATCAACTGCTAAGTGACAGGGGTTAGACCCTAAGTGAAACAGGAATTCAGAAAAAAAATGGTGATCACTGTCCGTAAGAATTGTAGAAGGTTTCATAAGGAAGCAAATAATTATAGTATCAGAATTTTTATTTTTTATTTTTTTGCTTACCAGTTAATCTGTAAAAGAAGGGTGTCCCAGGGCCGGGCGCGGTGGCTCAAGCCTGTAATCCCAGCACTTTGGGAGGCCGAGACGGGTGGATCACGAGGTCAGGAGATCGAGACCATCCTGGCTAACACGGTGAAACCCCGTCTCTACTAAGAAATACAAAAAACTAGCCGGGCGAGGTGGCGGGCGCCTGTAGCCCCAGCTACTCGGGAGGCTGAGGCCGGAGAATGGCGTGAACCCGGGAGGCGGAGCTTGCAGTGAGCTGAGATCCGGCCACTGCACTCTAGCCTGGGCTACAGAGCCAGACTCCGTCTCAAAAAAAAAAACAA